>NC_056748.1:666336599-666481599 GCF_019279795.1 Protopterus annectens
ATTTTACCCTCATACTTGCTCTGTTCCTCATAAAATCTGTGGTTTCTTTAAGTGCATTGGTGCAGTGGTAGCATTGTTGCCTGACAGCTGCAGGTTCTCTGGTTTGATTCTTGGCTGGGGTGCCTTCTGTGTGGAGTCTGCATGCTCTCCCTGTGTTTGTGTGGCTTTCCTCTGTGTGCTCTGGTGTCATCCCATCTTACAAAGACATGTGTCTGTCTGGAGTGTTTCTTCCTGGGCCTCTGATGAAAATTGGCTTTTGTTCCAAGTCAGACTTTCCTGGTTAAAAAATGTTAAAATGACAAGCATTTGAGTTTCAGACTTCACGTTCTTCAGAAAGTACATGCTAACACAAAAGCTTTTATTCTAGCAATTTTCTAAGTTTATAAGATGGATATTTGAAATTTGGCACTATTTTGGGACTGTATTCCCCCATTATTGGCTTCATCCAGGTTTTTGTGCTAAGGTTGAGAGCTATGGTAAGAACTGAATTCACTGAATATGTTTCAGGGCTGTATTCCCCCATTACTGGCTTGGTCTGTGTGTTTTTTGCTAAGAGGTTGACAGCTGTGGTGAGAACTGTATTCACTGAATATGTTTGGGTTCTGTATTCCCCCATTATTGTCTTTGCTCAGGTGTTTTGTGCTAAGAGGTTGACAGCTATGGTGAGAACTAAATTCACTAAATGGTAGCCATTTAAGTTTCAGTCTTCCTCTCTTTCACAAAACAGCTGATTTGGCATAGTGGTATGGTGCTCTGACTGTTTTGCACAGGGTTCTGGGTTCAAGACTTGGCAGTGAAATATATGGTGGTAACACAACATTTTATTCTAGCAACTTTCCAACATTACACAAGCAATATTTAAAATGTGTCCTTGGTTTTTGGGCTTTTATCCCCCCCTTATAAATTTTGGCTTTTTCCAGATTTCTTGTGCTGCAAAGTTCAGAGATACAGCTGAGTGAGTAGATTTTACAAGAAACTGAGAGCTGCAGGGGAGCAAAAGTTAAGTGCTGCTTATGCTGAGTCTGCTTGCATTGTTAATAGCACAATATGTAGTGTACTTGCTTTTGATGCAGATGGCTGTGGGTTCTACTCCCACAGTAGATAGATGCATTGCTGATACTGTACTGTGTTGCAAAGGGGGTGGATGCCGCACTCCTTTTTGGTGAAGATATCTAGTAACTATGAACCTGTTATCAGTTTGCCATCCATTCCCTATTGCAATATTATTAGCTTATCATTTTTTAGTGTAAAATAGTCAATTTATTCCTCAAGGGCAACAGGCACTTTATTTGTAGATGAAACAATTAAATATAAAGTTATTTGCTAGCAGCAACCTCTTCATTAGTTACAGATCTCTTTAACATGGAATTATTTAGATGACTTATACTTCTTCAGAGATTGTGCATATGTACTGATACTGGTGGACTGTAGAAGTATGAGTAGACTTTTATGATGGAAATGTTCTGAACTGGGCAGTTTTGTCATTATTGGTGCATGCATTTTGTTTCATTGTTTACTGGAAAAAATGTTCAAAACAATAAATTTAAAATTCCCTCTAAAACTGTACTGTACAAGGAATATAATTTAATACAATCAGGATGGTCTCTGAAAGAGCATGTGTATGTTTCGTGTGCTAGGGGCCTGTGATTTGAAAACAGCCCAAACCCAAAGTTAATCTTTATCTGCCACTGACAAAATGTCTTTTCTTTGAATGTGGGTTTTAATGCTGTTTCAATGAATGTGAGTTTCAAGGGCAGAGAAGTTTTAATGCTAAGTTTGTTTTTATTGCGGGACTGCATTGCTTTGTTTAGCAGATATCTATTAGTGTTTGCAGTGTAAAATGCAAAATAAAACTTTCAAATGAAGTCCAAATCGTCGCAGACATAAAGCAGTATGCACATTAGTGTTTATGGTAAATGGGGTGAAATAGCCAAGTAATGTTTCATTGGAATGGCTGCAGAGAGGCTCCATTCGACCATGATTTTGTGAGGGGGGGAAGGGTGGCAAACTCAAAGACAGCCCCGGCTGAACTATACCTCTCAACTGTCCAGATTTTTGCAGAATGAATACATTTTTGCTTCTTATTTTTGTTTTTTTCCACATAAAATATGTAGTTTTCTGGGAAATCATTTAGGAATTAAGTCACTAAATAATGACAGACACTGAGTTTCAGACTTCATAACCTTCAGAAAAATGCATGCTAAAGCAAGACCTGTTATTCTATCAACTGTATCAGTTTATACAAGAGCAATTTTTAATACTGTTTATATGTTCCCCCAATATATTTGGCCTTGTCCAGATTTCCTGCATTAACAGGTTGAGAGGTATGTATAAATAAATTGCTTTATAGAATTAGGCATATCCAAACAGCTCAACTGTCACCGATTTTGGCTCAAAATGTTGCTCTTCCCCTAATAATCCCTCCGCAAAATGGCAGTTTTGGAAGAAAATTTGGAGGGTTTACAATTAATAAATAACTGTAATAATCAGAGTTATAGATTACTTTTATTTCAAGAATGCATGTAGATTCTTTTATTTTGTCAGCTGCTCAAGTTAGCATTACTAATATTAAAAAAGTGTCCCTTCTTTGACAGGTTCCCAGCTGTATTGTGTGGGTATTTTATATTTTTGCATCACACGTTTGGTCCGTTTTTCATAAAATTGTGTTTTTTTGACATATTAGTGGCAATTCACTAAAGACTGAAGTTAGAAAATAATGACAGACATTTCAGTTTCAGATTTCATACCCTTCAGAAAATTCATACTAATGCAAGACCTACTATTCTATTATCTTTATAAGTTTATAAGAGCAATATTTAAAAATTGTCCTTATTTGTGGGTCTTTGTCCTACTTCTATATATGGCTTTGTCCAGATTTCTTGCTCTGAGGTTAAGAGGTATGACAAATGTGTCAAGGCCATCACAGTCAGCTAGAGACATTTCAAATTGTGACATACTTGTTGCACCCCACTCCCCCATATAGTGACTCTGGATGTGTCCAAGCAAGGCAAGGAGCAGTTATGCAGTGTAAATGTGCAGAGTATCCCTCCATCCAAGGTAGACACAAGTACTACAGTGGCTTTTCATCTGTCCTTAAGTTTGCAGAATGTTCTGGTTTATGTCATATTTTTATACTGTTGATTTATGCTTATTATTATTCAAAAAGTGCCTTTTGCTCTGTGTTTAAGT
Organism: Protopterus annectens; assembly: GCF_019279795.1. Lineage (NCBI taxonomy): Eukaryota > Metazoa > Chordata > Ceratodontiformes > Protopteridae > Protopterus > Protopterus annectens. The sequence continues at coordinate 666,339,789 of NC_056748.1, forward strand.
AGCAATGCTTTAATGACCATCAGGTAAGCTTGTCTGAGATTGTAAGATGCAAGTTAGTTTTAATAAGCCTACTGTTAAATAATTGCCAACACTGAAAGCCTTTCTGTTGTTGCCATGCAGAGAATACTTACATAACTAGATAATGTATAAGCCTTGGGTATTGAAATGCATATGACAGTATTTGTAATAAAGGACAGGATTACATTATTTTAAGAGGCTCATTACATTTGTTGGAGACTTGCAGTCAACTTTGCAGGCTTTACCTGCAAGCTAAACAGAATGCCAATCTATCGTGTGTGGTCCATAACCTATGCAGTAATCCTTTAAGCAATGTATGTTGAGCTTGTTTCTTGTTTGCTTTTCATGTTTTACTTTGATCATGTTTTCCCCATGAAACAAGTAGATAGTTGTTGTCAGGCAGCAGGTCTTTTTTGGATAAGAAACATTTTTACAAGTGGGGGTATCACAGAGATTGCTACTTTCAGCATGTTACTTGGTACTTTAATAAAGCTGAATATAAATTATAATTAGAACTGCAGTGCAAGGAGAAGTGGTTTGAGTTGAGTGCTGCTTGTTTTTCTTATACTTGATTTTGACTGGCATTCCAGTAATGTATTTAAAAAGTAATTTATTTTTTCATGCCTCACAACCTTTTAGTTTCCATCTAGATATTAAGTAAGCTGTCATGCAGCCAATGCATTGAAATATTTTTTTCTTCTACACTTCATTTTGTCTTGATTGGACTCTCATAATGATGGTTTGGCACCCAGGGCAGCGTATTTAATTAAAGTTACAGTTTTTGTGGTTTTGAGCATAGCCCCTCCCCTTTCTAGTTGGCCACACCCATTCCCATTGACCCCCACCCATTCAGCTGTCTCCTGCAGCCCCCCTTTGATTTGAAGTCACCAGCCGCCACTGTGTGCCATACAGTTTGCTACCCAACAATGAAAATAATAATCATTACCCTTTTGTCAGATAAGCAACAGTGCATAAATATAATAAATAAATACTAGCCACAATGCCTTAAAAGTAAATACATGAACTGTACTCATATAGCAAAGAAAATTGTGCAAATACAAAGTAAAATATATGTAGGATGACGCACACAGGGAAGTCAAATAAAAGACAATAAAATGGCCAGGCTGCATACAGAAAACATAAGCTACAGATCTCACACCACAAGTTCTAGGCCATATGAATTCACTCAGTTTAGTACACAGACTGATTTATTACAATAAAAAAATAACTTCTGCAGTAAAAATTAACAGCAAAACTTCAAACTTTTATACCATTAAGAGCAAGTAACACTTCTGTGGTGCCTTTGCTTTCAGAAAAGCCTTTTCAGAGTACATCTTTCTGCTGGTAAGCATACACTTAAATACATGTATTTAAATTCCCTTGCATACTTACTGCAGAAATATAACCCTAGATAAATAATTATTACTTCTAGATGGTTGCACATAAACAAGATAGCATCAAGTCTTTTGTCTAGCAACTTCTCTTCATACACAGTTATAAAAACATATTTTCGTCAGCCCCCGGTGTGCATGACATTATCTTGTTGCTAGGTAAACAAGTAGGAAAACCATTTTTTTTAATTTGTCATAGCAATCAAAAGAAGATTGTCAATGCATATTCAGATGTTATTTCTTCACATTCTGAATCTCCCTGGTGTCTTTGTGAAAAGTTATTATAGCAATTATATCCCACTGGTCTTTCATCTTTGTTAGTTACATTAACAAGAGGAGCCAGCATGACTGAAGATTCAACCCATTTCAAAGACATTCCATGTTCTTTGATATTCATAAAGGATAAGTCCCACATTACTAGCCATGAGAACAGCAAAAGAGATGAAAAAAGAAAATAATACATTACTTTTTAATTGTTTAATTTAGCCTTCCATTTCCCCTGGATTCACAATTGGCCTTCTTTTATCCTGGCATTACCCTTGGTTTCAAAACCTGGTTACTCTTTAGTAAGTCTTTCTTCTAATGTATGGTGAAAGAAGTGATGTAAACTGATGCAATCTTGTCGCTTTCTATCAAAACAGAAATGATGAGCTGAGCTATACATATATATTTAGAGCTCTAAGCAAACTCAGTTATTCTTGCCTAGGAGATCATAAAGATCTCATCTGTAAAATGTAGCTGTTTTTCATTCTGCCTTGTACACTATTACTTAGAATAATTATGTTGAGTTGATTCAATAGCTTTTTATTAGCTAGCTTCTTCTTTAAGTATTCATATCTATACAACTGGTTGCTGTTTTTCATTACTTGTGTACTGCCTTGACCTCTGCATCTTTAGTCTGTATCAGAATTCCCTTTCCTGTTGAAGTAAAGTTTTATTTATTCACTTTTAAGATCTTGTGCTATGTGTATTTATGCTTGCATTATTATTTGTAACTGAAAAGAGGGTATTATTTAGAACTGTTAGTTGACAAAGTTGTGGTATCTACCTCTAATTAACCAGACTATTTGAATATACCACTAGTGAAATTTGTATTATTTTATTTATTGACATTTGTTTACAGGGAAAGTCCACTTGGTCAATAACCAATTTTTAGTGGAGGCCCGGGGAGAAAATCACCACAATTAAACAGTACAATATAGACAGATGACAAACAATTTTTAAATATAAAATTAAACAAAGTTATAAGATTAAAAAATAAAACAATATATAGGCAATATAAAACTAACAGTATGTATCAGAACTTCTATAAACTCTGATAATGGTAGTATAGTACAATAACCTTGAGTTGTTACTTTTGACATTGCAAGAAAAAACATGGCAGTTCTTGTTGAAAATCAGATAGAGCAGTAGTAGTACTATAAGATTGATACTGCCTGCGTAAGAGTTATTTACAGACTGTGGAACTGGGTAACTATTAAGTAGTGCTGGTTTTATGGTGGTTTGTTTGATTTACACTGGCATGTGAGGTTTTCAATGAGGTAAGTTTTTAATACTACTTTGTATGTTTTTGTGCAGTCTATCTGGGTAATGTGGGAGGGTAAGGAGTTCCATTTCTTAGCAATGCTATGTGAGAACAAGCACTGTCCATTTCTTTTATTAGGCTTGGTTAAACTTAATAGTAATTTATTGGAGGATCTAAGGATGTGTGAAGGAATATAAGTTTGTATTATTGATGAGAGTGCTAGGCAGTTTTTTTGGTCTCTAAATTAGTTTATGGGCTAGCATTAGTTGGGTGTAGCAGAGATAGTTTGGGAAATCCAACCAGTTCAGTTCAGTGATTGCTTAGCAGTGGTGTGAGCAGTTAGGCTTTCCTGAGGCAAATTTAGCTATTTTATAGTAATAGGACTGAAGTTTGTTGCTGAGGGAAGAGTGGAGGTTAGTAAAAATAGCACTACCATAAAGTAAGGCAGAGATGAGTAAGGTACTTGCCAGTTTTGTTTTGGTGCTTTTATCCATGTAAAGTTTATGATGATAAAGCTTGCCAAGTTTAAAATGTGTTTTTTTTATTGCATTGAGAATGTGAGTTTCAAAGGTGCCAAGTAGTTTGGCAGATATTACTATTTCCATTTCAGTTCTATCTTTAGCATAGATTTTGAAGTCTATATCTGGTGGTTTTGACAAGAATAGTAGAAGTTTTGTTTTTTGGCATTTAGTAGTAGTTGAGAGTTATTTAGCCATAATTCAATCTCTGTAAAGGCATTCTGAGTGACTGTGAGGAGGTCAGTGAAATTGTTTGAAGTAGAGATTATAGTTGAATCATCAGCATACTGGATAATTTTACCTAGTCGTGAGACTTTGTGGAGGTCATTAATAAGGATGTTGAAAAGTAAGGGACCCAGAATGGACCCTTGTGGAACTCCTATGTTGTTAGGCAGGTAATCAGATAGGATGTTATGCCATTTTACAGATTGTTGTCTGTTGTTTAGCTATGATATAAACCAGTTGAGGGATGTGGGGGCACAACCAAGTTTTAATTGGAATAGAAGTTTAGTATGTGAAACTGTGTCAAAAGCCTTAGATAGATCCAATAGGATTACTGATGTAGGGTGACCTGTATCTAAGGCTTTGTTGACATTATCGGTGAAGGAGAGCAGTGCTGTAACTGTGCTGTGACCTGGATGAAAACCATGTTGAGTGGGAGATAGGAGATCATTATCAATGAGGTGCTTGAGTAACTGTGTGTGTACACACTTCTCAAGGATTTTGGATAATGGAGAAAGTAGAGAGATGGGGTGATAGTTTGAGAGGTTATGAGAGTTTCTGCCTGCAGGTTGGACAGAGTTAGTGAACGGATGTTTTACTGCTCATTTTATAATGTATATTTGTCTAAATATAGGGTACCCAGGGAACTGGTATATTTGCTCTCTAGCCATATCCAGTATGATGGTAATACTCTCTTACCAAGAAAAAGAAGAAGGAGTAAGGGATTAGAGAATTCTACCAACCTTCAATGTAAATTTGTGTGTGTGTGTGTGTGTGTGTGTGTGTGTGTGTGTGTGTGTGTGTGTGTGTGTGTGTGTCTGCATGTGTGTACTTGTGTACTTTTAAAATAATTTATTTGAAGATACTGTGGTTCACAAAGAGACCACTGTGAAAAGCTATGGGGTGCCAGGCTAAAGATAGCTCTGCAAGTGCTCACTGTGTAGTAATAGTCTCACTGTGGGTGTTAGAAGCCTATACACAGGACAGCAATGCATATTCTGTTTATGATCTTGGGGCCAGGCTGCATTTGATGAATTAGTTATTGGATCAGATTTGTACACGCTTTCACTTTTTACTTTATCCTGCTGGATGCCAGTGATGTGACTCAAGAGACTCTTCCTTTGGTAGCCATTAGACATATTTGGGTCAGTTGAGTGAATTCAGGGACACAGCCCCTATTTGTCACATAACATGTAGTACACTGGCAGGCAGTGATGGATTTACCCCCACCCCCAGTGCTAGCCTTGGTTTTCAGATTTGATGGCAGGTGGTTCCATCTGTTACATATAATGTGAGTCAGCTTAAGGGTAAGTACTGCACATAAATTACTTCCATCTTTTGACCTGCTTAAGATCACACCAAGTCAATGTGTTTCCAAGGTTTCTCTGTCTACATTTATACATAGTGGGACAAACTGGTTGACAAAACAGATGAACAAACAAATAAATAAAGCAAATACCACCTCTCTACCTACAATGTCATTATCTGCAACTCTTATTGTATCATCTGGACAAAAGCTAGTCTTCTCTCAAAACTCAGGGTGATACCTGATACATGAGCTTACTACACTAAGCGGGACTTGTTCCAAAACTAAACCACATGATACTCCACTTTCTTTTCTAACATTTCTAAGTAGATGCTCACTTATTAGTCTGTTAGTCCATTCTGTCAATTTGGAACCCATTACAAATCTATTATTTTTCTTGCCAACCTCTTGAAAGACACAGAGTAAAAGGTATGCTAAATCCAACCACATTGCACCAGCAAGGTTTCTCAGTCCATCTCAGACTTGACCCATCTACCGAACTAAATCAAGTTGAGCTGTCAAGACTTCTGCTATATCAAGCCATGCTGTTTACAGAGCAAAGTGTAAGCATTTAGAAATTCTGACACCAACTATATATAATCATTTCCGTAACATTTTCAAGTTGGAGGCAAGACCAACATGTCTATATTTACCGGACTCCTTCCTAGACCCATTTTTATGCAAGGGAGTCACCACTGCCATCTCCTACTCATTAAGAAGACATTATAAAGTTCTGCTAAAGGTTTATCAAACATCACCACCACTGACTCTTTTAATACTGTGTGAACTACTTCATCTAAAGCTTACACAATAGGTCTTCTTTCTCTATTTTTCATTATTCAGTCTTCCATCTATCTGTCTGTATCCATACCTGCTCTAACTTCCTATGCTGGTACTTTGCCACATTTATAAATAGCTGTGAAACATCCGTTCACTAACTTTGCCCAACCTGCAGCACATTCTGACTTCTCTACCACCTCTTCTGATAAAGTAGTCTCCTGATGATTCCTCCTGTACCTGCTAGTGTATTGAAAAAAACTATTTTTCCTATTTGTGACCCACAGACACCTCCTTAGCTGAGGCTATGGTGGCTGGAAAAGCTTTGTGGCCTCATTTTTCCTTACATCCTCATTGGCTGTACTCATCTGGTTCTGCTCTTATTACTTATCTTCCTATATTCCTTCCCCTTTTTATTTTTTTATCAAGTTATATTTTGTTAATTTATTTATTTATTTAACATTTGTTTACCTGGAAAGTCTGACTTGAAACAAAGCCAACTTTCATCAGAAGCCTGGGGAGAAACGCTCCAAAAGCATGTCTTTAGAACATGGGAGGAAACCGGAGCACCTGGAGGAAGCTCACATGAATGCAGGGAAGACACGCAAGGCTCTCCAGCTGAGAATCGAACTGGAGAACCTTTTGTTGTGAGGCAAAAATGCTACTGCTGCCCCGCTGCTCCAATGAAGCTAAGTGGGCAGGGTCATATTCAGTGGTGGCTCAGAGAGAAAATTTATCATATACAAGTATGAAAACTTAATTATAAGGCATCTTTAGGTATGCATGCCATATGTGGTAAGTGGAATTTCAAAACAAAACTAAATTTCAAAGCACAGAAGGGTGAAGACCTCACAGTGACCCAGATAACCTGGGATTATTAGTGATCCAGGCAATGCAAGAGCACACAGGGAAGACAAGAGTAAGAACCTAATGCTAGATCCCCCATCCCGAAAAGAGGCAGGGCAACTCAATCTGCTGTAGTACTGACAATCAGCAGACACTGGGCATCATAACAATGGCAACACAAAGGGCCTTGATGCACTGAAAACCATGCATGTTCTGTGATAAATAATTGCAGCATTTACATTAGTGTACAAGTGTCTGCAGGGCCACTGTTGTGGTCTACTCATGAATGCCTGCCATACTGTGATCAGCAGATAACGTGGTTAACATCCCCATGGATGTCTAGGTGATGTCCTACAATGACTGCCTCTAACTCAAAGGGGACTGAATAATCTAATCAAAATATGGAGAAGCTGATGATCACCCTGAAAGAGGGATAAAAAGATCACAAAATAAATTCAGAAAAAACAGCCCTGTGATGCAGAACAATAAAACCCTTACTTCAGCCTAGATAACCCAGGTTCAGCTAGTGATACAGTTGCTGAAGGGACCATGTGGGAGAATATAGGGGTGAGTGGCACTAGCTCACCCATCCTGGGGTGAGGGGACTATATAGGTTTGCTGCAATAGCAGCATTAGGTGGCTGGCAAGCACTGTTCTGCAGGTTTTATACCAGTTTGTCAGGAAGTTTCTTATGCTCAGAGACACTCGTGCTTCACCTGAAGGTAGCAACCATGGGACTTGGAAGAATGCTGCAAAGTGGGGGTTGATAACACACTCTCCAGCAGCAGTATAATTCTGTCCTTGATCTCCTCACCAGCCTTGGATATGGGTCTGGTTGAGTCCTGGGGAGGCTAAAAGAAAGAACAAATGATGGGAAAAGAGGATAACACAGTGTATATATATATATATATATATATATATATATATATATATATATATATATATATATATATATTACTATATACTTACATATCAAGCAGATTAACTTTTGAGAATTTAAAAATAAAAAAAATATTACAAATAATGTAAGGGTGACCTAATTACTGTATATTTATGCCAGAAGTAAATTAAGCCTATAAAAGAAGTAAAAAACCCATTAAACAACAATTAAAGAAACTACTACAAACAAAGCTTAAAAGTAATATCAGCACCTAGACATTTATGAGATTCTAGTCATAAAATAAATTAAAGGAAAAACTCCATCTGGAAACTCAAAAAGTATGAGTTTTTCATATCTTCATCTTCTGTGCAACATTAATGCCTCATTATCCTTTTGGGCTGGGGTTCATAGACAGATCACTGAATAGTGCCAGCAGGCTAACCAAAGGACTATAAAGAGGAGTTATAGGCTTTTCAGCAGCTGGAATAGTGCTATAGTAGGGTAAATGACTGATGTGACCTATGTTGCAAGGAAGTTAGGCTAGCATAGCTGAGTTAATGCATGCTTACAAGCAAAATGTAGCACCACGTAGCTGCATCTCATACTTACCTGTCCCAAGAAGGGCAGCAGAGAGACCACACTGGGTGTAAACATCAAAGCACCTACCCTATTCATCATATAAATGAGGAGAAATGAGGTAGATAGCAAATTAGGAAGGAGGAAAATAGCAAGCAGAGGGAAACAAAAAGGGTAAACATAAGGAATGTGGGAAGGAAGAGTCATTTTTATGAGTGAAAGAGCCCCTTTTTCATACATAGAAGAGAAGGATAAGTGAAATAATGGTGACCAAAGGTTATCGATGTGACAGAGGGAAAACTATATGTAGCAGGGGCAGGACACACATTAAACACAAATATATACAATCAGGGGTGTTAACCAAAAGGATGGAAGGACAGTGGATGGACACAGACATACAGGGGATGGACAAATGGTGCTGGGGAGTAGGGAAATGAATGAGGAATGGGGAATGTTGTATAGGGGAGGAAGAACTCCAGGATTGAGATGGGTAATGTCCTGGCATAACTGGGTACTAGGCTGGCCCAGAAGACAACAAACCAAGGCATCACCTGCTGGGGTGGTCAATGTTATGGGCCAGTTGCTCCTCCTGTGGTCAATGGGTGGATCCTGCCAGTCACATGACTCTGTAAGCTATTCCAGAAGGCAGTCCACATTGATGAGTTAGATATTTAGCTGTTAGCACACTTCAGCCACCACCAGCCTCTACAAATGACAGGGATAAACCAGGGTACACTTATCTTGATAAAAGAGAAGCCTTGCCCTGCTCCTGAGAAGTGGGTCACCAGTCAACCTTCCAATTCATTTCTAGTAAAAGAATCAGTGTCCCTATACTAAGAGGCAAATTTGGTGGCCATTGGTCATCCAGCACCAGAGGATTCAGATCTGAGGACTGAAATGAAAATGCCCTTGACTCCTTTTCTACAACTGGACACAATGGGGAAAATGATTACACACAACTGCTAGCTAAACAATCACAGCTATACAGAGGACTGGCATACATGTAATTCACACCCTGCTGATGTGAGAATTATTTCAGCCTTCTGTGACAATCATGCTCCTCTTTTGCTACAAACTAAAGTAAGTCTTACTAAGCATACATGTAAAACAGGTAAAATAGCAGAACACAAACGTACTGAGAAAAAATGCTCACAGTACATCTCTGGTTATCTCTGCTGTGACAAAGGGATATACTGCCAGCCCAGCTAGCTGGAATTTTGTAAATAATACTATGTCATTTTTGCATATTAAAATGATTTTTATAGAAATGTAACAGAAGGAGATACTACCAGCCCAGCTATCTGGAATTTTGTAAGTGGTTATGTGTCACTTGTGAATGCCAATATGCTTCATGTAAGATGCTTGCACTACAACTGTGTTGGAGCTGTATGTTATGTACTGAGATAAAATGCAACCACAGTATGCCCTGCTGGCTTAGAACATATAATGTATATACATTATTGTAATTGTGTAAATGTATATTTTTTAACAGTGGAAACTAGAACATAGAGGGTTAACTTGCAAAACTTCAAGAAAATAGTTGAAATTAAATTGTTTTATGATTGTGCTATAAAAGTTATCTTTCAGTTTCAGTCAATAGGAGACAGGATACCTACACTAGGGGACTGTGTGTTCTTTTGTATATGTCTTCTAGCAGTTGCAAACATCTGAATGCTATGTATTTTCACAGGGAGATGTTAAATGTGGGTAGTTTCTGACAATGGGGGTTTAGCTTGGGTACTAAAGTCAGGTGATAAAAAGTGATGTCATCAAAGCTAACCCAGCAGTGATATTTAATATTAATTTAAGAACTCTCTAAGAGGTAAACAGGGCATTTTGTATTTTGTCTTTGACTTAACAAGAACATCCATTCACCACATCTGCCTGCTGGTTGTTCTGTAAGTAAGTTTTTAGGGCATAGTAACTCTTTTAGATTCAGATAGGAATATAGTAAAGTATAGCTTAGAAGTTTCTTTATTTATTTGAGACTGTCCTGCAATTTTGTTTTAAATATTTTCTGTGATTTTGAACTCTGACGTAAATTATTACTTATTTAGTATTGTTTTGTTCTTTTATTAATTATTATTAAATATATTTAAACCTTTTAATTGTGGCTGGTCTGTTTAGAGATATTTAAGCTCTTACAGTACTTGCATATCTATTTGGTGACACTGTACAGGCCACTCCTAATAGCCTTTCTTTTGGCCAGACTACCATTTGAATTAATAGTAACATTACACAGACTACACAGTAGGATTAGACACCCTTTGTTAAGGGCCTTAAAGTATCTGATAAAGAGTGGCTGGTGGCAGTCAGAACTACCTTATAGTCTGGGCAGAAGGGGGCATAGCTAGTAAACCTATGCCAGCCTTTCCCAGGAGTGTGTGTGTGTGTGTGTGTGTGTGTGTGTGTGTGTGTGTGTGTGTGTGTGTTTGTGTGAGTGTATGTGTTTGTATATAAATCAAATCTCAAGGAGTGTGTGTGTGTCAGCTACTTGGGCAGGAACATGAAGCACTGGTTGGACAGAGAGGGTACTGGAGATCTTGGTTTGGCCACTCAGCTGAGATCTCAACTCTATAGCTGTGCCAGTGGGGAGTCTTACTGGGGATCTGGAGGAAGAGGGAGAAACCAGCCCCAGGCTGACTGTGATCTCTGTGTGCTATTAAGGGAAATTGCACTTTACTTTGTGTACTTGTCATCCTCCAAGTGTGTACATTCCCCACTGTTGCCAGTGATGAGGACTGAGGCTCCTTGATTACTGGGCCAGTGCAGGGGCATCACATCTGCCTCCCACTGTTGAGGCAGGTCAGGCTGACACTGCCTCAGGTAACTGCAGAGATGTTGGCAGTTCTCACTGGAATGGGTGATACCAGTGGCATTACTCACCATCATGGAAAGGTCATAGTAGATATCCACTTTCTGCAAGGACCTATAAAATGCACTAGCAGGTACTCCTGGAAGTCCCTGCGCAGGAAGAGCAAGTACATTTTCTTTCCTTAGAACACCATGCTGGAACACTGCATTCCATAACAACTGAAGTAATCATGGCCACTCACTCAAGTCTACTTTAGGAGCAACATAGTACCCCTTGCGCATGGATGCATGTTTATAGATCATGTTTTGCACAACATTGCTTTGCACTGTAGCACTATTGTTGTGAGATGATGGGGGGGAAAAAAAAAAATATATATATATATATATATATATATATATATATATATATATATATATATATATATATAGGACTGTATGGTGGTGCTAGAAGTGTATACGTACTGTATGCATGAGCATACTGGTCACATGCATAGTGGTCTCTGTGATATGTATTACTACCTTCAGCATATCTCAGTTGCTCAATGCACTATGGTATTGATTCAAAAGCAGTGGTACTAAGTAGCCTTATTAGCAAAACTGCTGTGTTAACTGCCCTGCACTTGCACACAATAAAATGATTGTCTTCTTTAGCTCCACCCCTTTCTTTTCAGTACAGGAATTTCAAAAATGAGTCTGTATACTTGCAAGTTTTACTGAGTTAAAGAAGGAGTTACAGAGTTTATAAAGAAGCTTTACCTGGTAAAGTATATCAGCAAGAACAATCAACCCAACGTTAGATGTCAATCAGAATGAGGCAGGCACTGTTTGTATATGAAACTAGGACCTCAGATTATATGACTACAGTGTGCACCACCTATAACATGACTCTGTCTTATAGTGTTGCAGTTACCTGTCACTGTGTCCCCCAGGTACACCCATGACCCCCATGTCTCATAGTATTGCAATAACCTTTGTGCTCAACACCTAGTCACTGTGTGCATCATCATGACTGATGGCCACTCCGTGCACTTCCTAGATGTGATAACACATGCATTATTTTATTCTATGCTATTTGTATCATGGTCTGTAGCTGCAGACAGGATGCCTCCTCTTTGCCAGGGTCGCATCTGCATTGTGCCCACCTCTGGCTTGGATGAGGTAATGCTGCTGTTTGTTCCTCAAATGACTCTCCCTCTTTACTTCTGTCGCTGGCATAATTTGTATGGAAGGTTCTACAGAGATGTTAAGCTCCCTCTCCAACTGTTTGTGCAATGCCATGTTGTAAAGTATTGCACACAGAATAAAAATCTTGCTGCAGATTTCAGGACTAAATTGTAGTGCTTCTACTGATACATCTGAGCAACAGAAACACTGATTAAGTGAACCAAATGCTCAGTCTTTTACACTATGTTGTTTTTACATGCACAGTGTTATAGGCTATATAACTTTGCCCCCACTGAGTGATGATCATCAGCCCTCTCTCAGCCATTGAGTCCATTTGTTCCTTTTTTAATTTCTCCAAGTCTTTTGGGTTTCTAATACCATGATGGGAATGGACCCCATTTGTAAGTCAAAGTATGATTAAAGTTCATGAAATTAGTATTGTTTCAATCTTTGATGTCAGCCAAAAGTGCTCTTTGCAGCACCCACAATGTGCCCAGTAATGACTCCTTCTGCAATTCATATTTGATTACATGCGGTTACATGTATTGGTAACATATCTAAATACGAGTGTAGATTCTTTTTTATAAGACCTGTTGTTCCTACTACTATTGGAACTGTATGAGTATCTTTCTTCCACATTGCTCTCATTTTTGCCTGCAGATCCTGATATTTTATGACTTTGTGTCTCTCTGTATGCAAGACACTGTAGTCACTGGGTGTGACGATTTCAATGATCAATGCTATTTTAGTCTTCTTTTCATGGACCACTATATCCCATTTTCTAGCATCTATCTTTTGAATTGTTGGTAATGGGTGATCCCATATGGTGTAAACTTCATCATTTTGTATGATGCTTTGTGGCTCATGTTTCCATTGTTTTTCAGGCACTTCAGTACCATAATGTTTGCACAATCCCCAATGCAACAGTCTTGCCACATTATTATGCCTTTCAGTATAGAGTCCTTCCGCCATTAGTATGTCACAACCAACAACATGTGCAACTGTTTCCAATTTGGTTTTACAAAACCTGCATTTGTCAGTTTCTCCCATATGTTCGATGGACTTGTAAACCAGTGTGTATGTAGCCCACTATCTAAGGATGCCAATAATAACCTTTCATCTCTTGGTTTGAATTTACCTCTCCTTAAACATTCCTGCGTTTGTTCCTGATCAACATGAGGTTCTTCCAGAAATTTTCTACACTTGCAACTATATTTACGTATTTTCCACGTCTTGCCTTCTCATCGGTTCCTTCACCTTATATTCTTTCTTTTGTTTTTTTGGCACATTCTGTTGCAGCCTGATTTTTATCTACTTCTGGTTTGATTTCCATTCCTGCTTGATGCCAATATGCTTCTGCTAGATTAAGCATAGAAGTCATCTTAGATTTATTCTTCTCATGTTTCAAAACTTTCACTACGTTTGGGTCTTGTGAGGTCAGCGGATATGTGTGGAGTCCCACGATTGCTGATCTATACATGTAATCAATTTCAAGGAGGCCCATCCCTTCTTCAGAACGGAGAATATATAATCTTGGTAGGCATTCATTTTTATAAATCATTTGGTGAGCATGAAGCATCCTTTTTGTTTTCCTATCTAATCTATCCAACATGTTTTGGGGCCAGTCAATCACTCCAAAACTGTAAAACCCACACCAACAACCACAAAAATAGAGCCTAAAGCAATGTAAAAAATCACTAAAAAACAAGAAAATACACTGCTGCAGCCGGATAACACAGATATTCCAGTTTATTGTAAAACAAGTTCCACAAGTTCAGATTGAGCGCTTTCTTCCCTTTGAGTAGGGATTTCATCAGAATCTAACACAACATCTAACATTTCCCCTTAAATAATAAAATACTTGCTGACATCACTCAATTAACTTCATAAAGCAACCCATTCCTTATTTTAAATACAATGTGTCACATTTAAAAACTAAGCTAAAAAAGCTCCACATTCTTTAATAAAACTTTTTTTTAAAAAAACATTTAATATGCATAATGGATTTAATAATTTATAATAACATATACTGTATGTGAAAAAACCTTGTTAACTTTTTTTTTTCAAATATATTTTTATTGAATTTTACAAACTTTTCAAACATACAAAGGAAAAACTGTAAGTCATTACAGGAAGCAGTAAAGTATAGGTATATATATATATATATATATATATATATATATATATATATATATATATATATATGTATATATCAAACAGTTAGTACCTAAAACTATGCATGTATAAAATATCAGTTATCTTACAGGGAAAGTTACATCTTAGAGAATAATATAAGCAGTGAAGACCCCCAATAACCTATACAGTCAAATGTGGTTAAAAAAAAAACTTGTAACTCTTATAAATATTAAAAAGTAGACTATCTCATTAAAGCTGCTTTCTTATGCAACAAGGGCTTGATGGAAATCTTATCATTAAGTCCTGGGTCTTGACTTGCCTGTAACTTAATTTACCACCTTGCATTTCATTCCTCAGTATGACTTCTAAAGTCACCTCCTCTAGGGTTTTGCAACACTCTTTCTAGTATGGCAAACTCAAGCTCAAAAAAACTAGGGCATACAATAGAATGCTTATATAATGCATTGTTCGTCTTACTGGTGGATATTTGATATGCATGTTTGTATATCCTATCACTTAACCGCCTCTCAGTCTTACCTACATAAAAACTGGGACAGGTTTTACACATAGCCAAATACACCACTCCTGTAGTCTGACAGTTACCCCGATCAAATCTCACCCAGGTTTTTAAAGTGCTGGCTATCATAACATTCTCCTCTGTGCATAGATATTTAAATTGGGAACAAGTATCACATCTTGTCATACTATACCTTCCCTTATTTTTTGGTACTTCTTCAAAACATTTTTTTCAGATTTGTTCCTGTCTTATACACTGATGTCAGCGAGTATTTTATGTTTAAGGGGAAATGTTAGATGTTGTGTTAGATTCTGATGAAATCCCTACTCAAAGGGAAGAAAGCGCTCAATCTGAACTAGTGGAACTTGTTTTACAATAAACTGGAAGATTTGTATGTATCTGGCTGCAGCAGTGTACTCCAAAACTGTAAGTTAGGACGAGAAGAGCAAATTGGTTTATAGCGTGAATTTTGTTCCTAGATATTAACGCTGTTTTCAGGATTAATTTATGTTTTCTAAAGTATTCTTTATTACGATTGATTTACTTCTGCTCATGTTTTATTGTTGATCCTTCATCAATTCCCAAATATTTATATACTCCCTCTAGCTCAAGTTCTTTTATATCGCATTCTTGTCCCAAACTGATGTTTTCCTGGTGCTGCAGTTTTCCTGCTTTAAAGATTGCTTCTGCACATTTAACAAGACCAAATGACATTCTTATATCAAAGAAAATATATATAGAGCAATCAGCAAAACACAAAATACTGAAAGAAATAATGGATGGTGTGATAGATAAAAGCCTATATGAATATTTTCTGGTCAAGAATGTGGTAATACCTAGAATATATGGACTTCCCAAAGTACACAAGAATAGGATGCACTTGACTATGCGGCCAATAGTGTCTGGTAGGGGCTGGGCCACTGAGCCTTTATCCATTTCTGTAGAAAAAGAATTTCGTCCAGTGGTCAATGGAATACGGAACATCCTAAAAGACACTAGGGACTTTCTGAGTAAACTGTGCAGTTGGTCTGTTACAGAGAGTTTAGAGAACAGGCCCTTTTGGTTACGTTAGATGTTACCTCATTATTTACCTGCATCCCTAATGATGTAGGTATTGATTATGTTCGTATGAACCTAGGCAGAAACCCTGCTTTCAGCAGTGATAAGGTTTATTTGCTTTTCACTTTGTTGGAACTTATACTGGAGCATAATGTGTTTATTTTTGAAAATGAACATTATTTGCAGCAGACAGGGGTGGCTATGGGCACGGTATGTGCCAACAGCTATGCCAATATGGTTCTAGCCAAATGGGAGATGCAGAATGTTTTTTCTGACAACAACAGATTCAGAAGGTCTGTACTTTACTATGGCTGCTATGTGGATGACCTGTTCCTTGTTTGGGGAGATACAGTAGAGATTCTCAACCAGTTTGTGCTCTATCTGAATAGCACGACCAGTTTTCTTAAGTTCAGTTATGAATGGTCTACAAAATTCATCCCTTTCTTAGATGTAATGGTGTATAAAACTGTAGGAGGTATATACACCAGACAATATGTTAAGCCTTGTAAGACCAATAATACAGAAAACTCACGCAGCATGCATCCCAAGCATGTTAAGCAGAATGTCCTTAAAGGACAGTTTTTCAGAACCGCAAGATTAAGCACAAGAGATAGTGGCATGAATGATTCCTTTGACATACTTGCCTCCAACTTAATGAATAGAGGATATAGTAGCACAGAGATAGCGACTGCACAGAATGATGCAGTTATGTTGAGGGGCACGCGTACAAGACTTTACTTTAATGACTTAAGTGAGGACTCCGTTACTTCCACTATGAGATTAATTTGCCTTCTGTTCCTATGCTGACATCTCCTACAATATCAAACTTCTTTTTATCTGTTATTGGGGGAAGTTTCTGATAACACACATGGCATATTTTACTGTCTAACAATAAACAAACAATATTCCCTTTCATAGCATCTATCCTAACTCCCTTCTTCTGGCTTTTATTCTAGATCTCTGTAGGAGTGTCACTAAACTTATCCCTTCCAGATATTATACTGAATAGGCATGCCAACCTGTTGTTTTATCACTTTCTTATTTGATGTATCACCACGTTCTACAGTATATATAGATACTCTCAATTTTATATCTCCCACAATGCCTTAAACTAGTGAGAATCTTTTCCTATCTTTTCCTATTACATCATGAGTCAAATAAAGTACCATTGATACGGAGTACAAACATTTTATTACAACTGTTTGAATGTCCACATGTATGGAAGGATATTTCTTTTCATTACCATGACTACATATCATCACCATCTTTTGTCTAACTTCTGACTCCGTGCATAGGACTCTTTGACAAGGGTAGTCATGCTTCCAGAATACAGCAATGCTTGTACTCTCTCCCTTCTAAACATATAGCACACTTTAATTCTAGTTTCAGTGTTATCATTCTACAGAAACAATTTCATTTGCAGCATGCACATCAGTTTTCCCAGTGATAATGTTGGTATTACTCTCAGTATTCATAGAACAGAATCTATCTATATGATCTCTACTTCCACATCTGAAACAAGGGAATTCATTACTTTTATATAAGGTTGCACATTTCTTACTGTAACTTTAGATTTAGAAGCACACACGTAAGTTTTAGATAATGGGGCTAATAACTAACAAGTATTCTACTAAAGGTAGTAACTTATGAGAGTTCTTAACATTACTTCAAATCACACAGTTTTTCTCATAACTACATAATTTTATATCTGTCTACTGGTAAAGTTTCAAACATTTTTATATTACTATCACTGTGTGAATCTAACCATAGCTTTACAATATGTTTAACTTTGCCACATGGCTGTTACTGGTTTGTTAGCATTACAGCTCTAGTTGTAAGATTTTACAGATTGCACTTCAAAAGTTCCTCCTTCCTTGAATAAAAGTTTCTTTTCAGCATTTAATTGTCAGTTTAATTAGTTATCAGCATACCTATGTAAGTTTTCAGTGTTTCTTCTCTTAGTCGGAAAGTGTTTTATTTATTTATTTATTTATTTTTTTTGGTAGTTGGGAAGAAAGAATTTTGATCCATTCTGACCTGTCCTGCTTCTTTTGCACGGCCTAGCTTTGTGAAAATATTAAATATGATTCAACGGGTTCATGACTGTTTAATTTTGTTTAGGGCAGACATAGTTCTGAGTACATGTTTTATTCAGTACTACTTATTGTTGCTCTGGCTGTACCACTTCAAATTCATCTCTACCTTAGAGTCTACTATGGATTTCATGAATTCCTCAATATTTGTGCATGGGACAGAGACAGAGGGAGACAGAGAGACAGAGAGAAACAGCAGGAAAGCAAAACTTTCAGATCAGTGAGCACACTCCAGGTAACAGCAGGAAAACTTTTCTGGCTTAGAAATTCCACAAGAAAAAATAGTCAACATAATTATAAGCAAAGAAATAAAATGTTCGTTTGTTGAAGTCCCTGGCCATAATGCCTCTGCAAACATCAAAAATATAATTGATTGTAACACAATGGATGCAGTAATATGGAATAAGCACTACTGTATTCAAAAGTTAAAGTGAAAATATAGCCCTCTTGGCTTTGCAAAATGAATTCTATACGTATATGAACTATTTAAAACACCTAGTATATGAGATTCACAAGCCTTTAAGGTAACTCCACCAATTCTGCTTCTCATACGTGTTGTCTCATATAGCCTGTCAAGTAATCAGGTTTGTAATACAGGTCACAACTGTAGAGGTTCACTAGTCCTTATTTACAGCTTCACAAAATAAATTGCCTGATCTTCCTTCAGGCCACATCTACAAAAGGCCCCAACCTGGGCCATCCAGCTCCAGGAAATACCAGTTTTCAAGGAGAGCTCCTGTTGTACCCAATGATGAAACTCCAATTTGGGAACCATCTTCCTGTTTTCCTGTTCCTGGTTACAATGTACTATACATAGTCCCTATCAATTTATCTCACTACTACGTTCAATTTGCCTAACCAGTTTACTGTGAGAATTTTATAGACACAACTCATACTTTAAACATATTTCCCATTATCACTACACAAGATATCATGATGTTAAAGATGGTTGCTAGGAAGAAATCTAAAGTATGAGTCTGGTCACAAAAGTGAGAGTTGAGTCAATTCTATAAAAAAACATTGTGTACCTTGAAGAACTCTTTGTCCAAGATGCATCATATATATAAATGCATTAAAGGCCTTTACTCTTTCTGACATGAAAAACCATCTGTTTTGAATAAATACCTAGCTTTAAGAAGTTGAACAGAATGTAAAAAAGACATTCAACAGTTAAATATTGCATGGATTTTTCAACCATACATCATGAAGAATATTTTCAACAAATTTAAGTCAAAGGCATTATCATTCAGCACCTGCAAGAGAACCATCAGAAATCTTCACTCTGTTAGCTGTGTGACAGATGCTTAATATGTGGCTATGAGTAAGAACGTCAGAAAAAAAAGAGAGCTGTAAAGGGAAAAACTACAAGCAGGCACAGAGGCCCAGATTATTCAGCTGAAATATGAGTTAAAAGTCATGAGTAAAACAACAGGAAAATTTACGTTTTTAAGAAAAAGGCATGTGTTTTGACAGTGATGCTGTATGACAGAGAGAGCTTTCACAGTGGTCCAAAGGATTGAGTCATCTAAAAGAAGATCTCCGGCATGGAAGGCATGTATCTTTATCATCTTTTTAAAACTGAAATGCATAGCATCACACCAACTTTGAGGATAATCAACAAAACTGTATTATACACCATCAGTCAAGTAACTAATAAAGCCATCAAAATATTCCTAGTCCCTGTTCAATGAAAGGATATACACATACATGAACTCAGTGCAGTATCACAAATATCACCATAGAATAACTACATTTCTTTTGTCTCATTCAAAACCATGACTACTCAAACTGAATTTTCTTTTCCAATTTCGATTTTAAAAAAGAAATGTAAATATACTAATGTGCCTTTTTGGTATTAGACTGATTTTATATACATGTAAAACTGTTTTAGTTTTCTGGATTCTGTTGTTGATCAGAGTAAGAGTCTTGCAGCTATCACACCATAGCATGCCATGATATAATTATCTCATTACCAAAGAGGAGATAACAGGTGTCTTTTAATGCTGAAAAGTACTGGAGCAGAAGGTTTCCTGCTGGAATTGTTTCCTAGCATGATGCATTGCAGATATCTCCATTTCTTTTCCAAAATTACAATTATATCTTTCTTCCCAGGTACAGATTTTGCTGTTCAAGGAATTTGTAAACTTGTCTGTGTAATCACTGCAAAAGTAATGTACACAGACCTCAAATGTATGTTATTGTTACCACATAAAGTACAGCTGAAATAATAGTAGGACACTCTACAATAATTGTTACTTCTTTGCTAATAGTGTATGCATTTGTGTGCACACTGATTACTGCATTGCATCCTGTCACATATTGTTGTTAATATTTTCATTTATATATTTATTTATTTATTTCTGTTTGTTTATCCAGGTCTGACTAGGAGGCCCTGGGAGTAAAATTCTGACTTATTACATTAAATGTATAAATGCAATACAGACATTTAAAAATTAGCTTATCTATAGTTCAGATAGTTGACAAAATAACCTGATTATTTATTTAATCATGAACTCAATATACTATAAGGAAGTAAAGATTAACACTAGCAGAAGTGATCAAAAGGCATTTGAATGCTTCAGATGGTGTTCTTCTTTCCGTGCAGGATTGTGCACAGTGGGTACTGGGGAATTTGCCCGTTCCCCACTGTAGGGTGATCTCGGAGTTGGTAGATATAATTAGCAGCAGGTGCAGTGGGTGCGGGGGTGGGAGGTGGGGGTTGACTCTGCAAAAACAAAAGTGCTTTGTTGTTTCATTGCTTTGCTTTTCGATCTTTTGGAATTGATCGTTATCTGTTCAAGATTTGTGTACTTCGATGCTTTGAAAATACACACCTCTCTCTCTCTATATATATATATATATATATATATATATATATATATATGTGTGTGTGTGTGTGTGTGTGTGTGTATGTGTTTGTGTGTGTACATGTGTGTGTGTGTGTGTGCGTGTGTGTGTGTGTGTGTCTGTGCGCACAAATATAGACATATAGACATATATTGTTTTAATTCCTTAGACCGAATGCTCAGAAGAGTGAACACTCTTTTTTTTTCCTTTTCTCTGCCTGCTGATATCTCTGTGTATAATATTGTCATTCAGCAAGATGGGGAGATTTTCCCTTTCTGAGCTCCTGTGTGATAATGGATTTGGTATAGCATGGGGCGTGTGGTTCAAGGAACTTGCCTCCTTGCATTAAATAGCGATTTGGCTTGTTTTTTCATTGGTTTTGTATTTGATCTAAAGAATGATTTTTTTCTTTTCTTTTCTACACTCCTTTGGTAATTGTGTGTATATATATATATATATATATATATATATATATATAGAGAGAGAGAGAGAGCGATAGCATACATGCACACATACATATACCAGCGCCCATACATTTTAGTAAGAATCTAGATGTATAGTAGATATTGCAGAAGTGCTGAACCAGTTCACTTCACATTATATAGAGTGCCTGGGAAAGTGCCATCCCTTTTAGTTGCTTTATAGGAGGTTACTGCTGTACTGCTGAATATCTGTAAGTAGTGACACAGGCTATCATAATTCACTTAATTTCTCAAAACAGATGCATCCAGTTCAGCGTTGCATTCAATGCTATTGTGATGCTGCTATGAATGAAACCAGCTATTGTACCCACCATGAGGTACTCTATGAGTCAGCACTTGAAAACTATTGTAGGTTCTGACTGAAGGTTATGAGTCACTATGACTTTTATTAATTTGCTGAGATAGCTTATTTAAATTGGATGGTTATGTCTTAATAAACTTGTTAGTAATGTGATGTGACCACTTTTTTTTTTTCATGTATTGATTGCATGTCAAAGGATTAAACCGTTTCTGATTAACTCATATATACATGATTACCTAGTCTCTAATTCATGGATATATTATTACTTAAATCATACAATGCAATAACCTACACAAAGCAATTGTATTATTTATTATGCATGGAAATTGTTTTCTGTTATATGCATTTCTAGTCTACTCTACGTGCTTTGCCTTTCACCAACAACTGCTCTACTTTCATATATGTATCAGATGTATTTTATCTTAAATACTGAAACCATGGTATAATATCGCAGTTTCTACCTTAAATTAGTCATGAGTGTAATGTGTATATCTGCATAGCCATTTATATCACATTACATCACATAATAAGAGCTTATCCTCTCATATGCTCTAGGCAAAACATGGAATACCCTCCCCACCTCACTAAGAACCACATCTAACTCTGACAACTTCAAAACCCAGCTTTTCAAACACTTGTCCACTAAATGGAAATGCACCTGCCTCCACCCTACTTAATTTCCTTTCTAAGTCTATACCCTAGGGGTCCCTTCTTCTCATACTTCAACTCTTTACAATCTCCCATAGTCATATACCTATGACCCTACACAAGCTCCCTATAACTCCATTAACTTTACTCTCTCTAACCTACTAACAATTACTACAGCTATGCTCACATGACTCAACTATGTAAATAATGTAAATAATGTGAATAGTTTTCGACTTCAAAAACGTGCATGTTAAGCAAGCATATCCAGAATTCCTCTCTTTATATATGTAACTGACTTCCACACTCAACACTTCAGTGCCATTGCTCAAAGGAAACTGTATAAGCCTTAACCTCTCTCTCTATGAATTCTGCTAACTATGCTTGAGAATACTCTTATTTTTTAACTCTCTTCACAATTTTATCTTGTATACTCCTGTATTTTATTGTAACTGAATTTGTAAAATGCTTTCTTGGAGCTTTTCTCCCCGGGCCTCCACTGAAAACGGGTTATGTTGGCCCAGTGGACTTCCCCGGTAACCAAACTGGAAATTAATTAATTAATTAATTAATTGATTAATTAAAATAAATTGATACTTTAACTTTTCTCTAAAAAAAAAAGCATATGCATGTATCTGCAGTGATTTAAATTGGATTTTGTATAAATTATCTTAAAACTATACAATCTTTAAAACTAGGGGAGTATTTTAATTTAAATAGCTAGTCGCACACTTGTCAGATAATTGCTGGATAATATTATCAGGACATAATTAATAATAACAACTCAATGGCTGCATAACTATGTGTGAAGTTAGGAGCTCTGTAAAATCTGTTGAAATGAATTACTCTATTAAGCATTTCTTACTGATGCAATAATGATGAACTCAGATTGTTTCATTTTAAGTATTATAGTCAGGAGACACAATAGACATAATGTATCTGATCCATCAAATGGTTCGTATTGCATTTACTATTCTAATCTCAACAACTGTCTGTTAGTTAATACACTGACTGTGCAATTTCCTCATCTTGTAACCCAAATCTCCATTCAAATACAAGTCTATAGCATCACATTTCAATGGCATAATTTATAACAGTAAAGTCACTTTGGGCTGGATTTTAAAACAAAGCTGTCAACAAAGCAAACACCAAAGGAAGACTGTAATGCACCATCAATAAACATGATTACACCTAGGCTGCGGATGACTATGTATTTCTTCATTACCCACAATTATCTGAAACCATTGCACAATATACTTCTAAATGCATGAATAGAGTAATACATACCTGCATTATTCCCCTCCACTTTAGAAAAATCACAGTATTGTTAAATATGTGTATGTTGTACACATCAATGTAAGGGCACTGCAAGTCAGCATATTTACCTGATGTTGCACCTTGTAAAACATAATGCAATCTATCTGCTATACATCTCAATTGTGCATGAAACATAAAGGTCCATAGTGCATAGGTGGTTACTGAGTGCATATTCCTTCATTATACACAGGAATACAGTCACTTCCAACAGTAGTTTGTTATTGGAAACAGTATTGTGTTGTCTCTTAGCTCAAACTGTTAAGCAAGAGGCCAACATACATATATCATGGATACATTTGATTTAGAAACCACATAGGGAGTAGCTAGTAGCTTAGATTACACTTTTATCTGTCTTTGCTAACATTTTGAGACTAATTGTACAGATGCCTTCTTGTTCATGTATACAGTTACTTTGTACATGTTTATGCCTGTAGCATTTACTTGTTGGATTACTATGAATATCTCCATTAACCACAAAATTTCTGGAAACAGCATAGCTGTTTAAAGACAGTTGCATGTCTAAGGCTTTGATCATAGAGGTATATTTCACATTGTTACTTGGAACATAGCTCTCAACCAATCAGGGATGTATCTAAACACAGTCAGGGACTAATCCAGAAATATTCAGTGGCAATCAGGAACACATTTTCCATATCACTAGTATTTATATGTGACAGTGACAGCATACAAGAATGTGAAATAATGTACATTTGCCAATGTTAAGGTAGGCTATATCTCTACTTTTTGTCATTAATTAAGTGCAACTTGCCACCTTTCTCGTAGCGTTACTAGAAGGGAGTAAGAGAAACAGAACTAACATATGAGTCAAAATCAGGGACATCCCCGAATATCAGGGACATTTGTGAGGTGTGATTTGGTACATAACAATGAATTCTATTTAGACATTTCCAGCCATACTACCTAACCTATATTTTAATGTATGGCATACCAAAGATAAACAGTATTCCTGCATATTTGTCTGTTAAGTGCAACTACATGTTCTATTGCAATGTCTGAGAAACTATGAAATGTTACTGTTGTGCATTTTTCTTGTGACCAGTGTGCTGACATGCATGTTTTGGTTTACAAATGCACAGTGCATAGTGCATGTTGGACTGTAGTTTATCAATCGTGTAATCATACCTCTCAACCTCTTAGGGCAAGAAATCTGGAAAAAAGCATACGGGGGGGGGGGGCAAAGGCCCAAAAATAGGTAAAATTTTTAAATATTGCTCTTACAAACTTATAAAGTTGATAGAATAAAAGGATTTGCATTAGCATGAATTTTCTGATGGGTATGAAGTTTGAAACTCAAATGTCTGTCATTATTTCCTGAATTGAATCCTCAGTAATTATCCAGTGATCTGCTAGAAAACCAAACTTTTATGCGGAAAAGTAAAAAAATATATATGGCGAAAATATGGACATTCTGCAAAATCTGGACAGTTGAGAGGAATGCCTGTAATGTGGAAGCCCTGATCCACTTTTTACTCCTTCCCTGTACAGTCGTACCTTTGAGTCATGTAACTGCAGCTACTCCATATAATTACATCCATGGTGGATTAGCTAGGTAGGTCGAGGTCAGGGTTATAGTATGGACAAGGTTGAAAGTTGTAGGTTTAAATCTCATATCATCCAATTTTTGTTCAGTAAACTTTCATTGTGTAACTGAATAGGCAGATCCTGTAATGGTATTCCATGTCAAGGCTAGAGGATGTATGCTGCTCACTATACTTAGCTGTTATATTATACATAGCTAGTCTGTGCCATGTATACATGTTTTGTACATTTTGCAGGTGATGAGGATTGTGCCAGGAACTGGACATTGTGCACTGGGGGATACACAGGCTGGAGGAGCAGTGGAATGAGAGTGGTAAGTGTTAGGCATTTCCAACTTTATGCATGCTACTATTAACATGACTACTCAGAATACATCTGCACAGTAACTTCAATAGTCATATGTTTCCTGTGCTTACCTTACATTTGAGGTAGGAGCAGGGCATGCTTGTTTTGAGTATTTTTGTTTGCACATCACAACCTAGATGACAGACAATTCTGTGTAACTGTCACAGTGCTTTTGCTGTTTCATGTACAAGTTAATTGTGCTATTGCTGCTGTGTATGTGTGTTGGCAAACATGTAGGTCTGGCAGTGATGCTCATTGACTGTTCTGCCTATTCTTATATGGAATGGGTATCTACTGTCTCAGCATTTGTACTGCTATTGGCAGATTATGTCAGTTCAACATGGGTATCACTTATGCCTACAAAACCGGTAATGCTTTGTTTACAACACACTTGCGTCTTGTGTTCAGGAACTGTTGTACACAAAGTCACTTATGTTCTTCAGTTATCTATGGCTGTACATACTCACTACTCATTGTTACAGTGCTTGCAGTTTGCAGGTACAGACACAGGAATCTCTAAAAATGCATGTAATGCATTGATACATTAGTTGACAGACAGTAATATGGGTATATATGTTGCATGCTGTCACTGTACTTATGATTGTCCAGTTGTTCTAGGGTGTTGTATTGTATTCCAACTATTTGATGTTGTGTCAGCCAGTGACTATGTTGCATTGCTCATCTCATTTGAATATATCGCTTATATTTCCTACTGATTTTTTTCATCTTATTATATGCTCATAATACACATAGGTTATTTGGGGGCTGTTAGCATTACTTGCACAGAAACCTAGGTTGTAGTTGTGACTGAGTCACATACTGACACTTTGACATAAATGTGCAAGGCACACATACAAGATGGAAGTAGTCATCTTCTATGATACAATCTGTTTGACAAAGTAGTGAGGTGTATACCAAGTGTTACCCACTACAGGCCACAGCTATAGTCTTATCTTGTCAGTTTCACTGTGGTCTTAGAGTGTAGCACCTTTTTTTGCAATGTAGATACATATCAATGTTGTGTACTACACTGCCACAGCATACTTTATTTATTTATTTATTTATTTATTATCAGTTTGATTACCGGGGAAGTCCACTGGGCCAAGAAGTGCCCATTTTCAGTGGAGGCCCGGGGAGAAAAGCTCCATAAGCAATACAATACAATAACGGTTAAAATACAAGGGGAGCAAAGCTCCATCAGCAATTCAATACAATACAATACAAAGTGACATACAATACAATAAAGGTTAAAATGCAAAGTGAGAATAAGCTCCATCAGTAATACAATACAATAAAAGTTACAAAGTAGAAACTTTTTTTTTTTTTTTTTTTTTCAGATGATTACAATGTTTACATGTTTGGAGTCTGCTAGATCTGGATCTTGGAGCAATAAGAATAAGTAAGAGAGTATAGTGGAGTGGGAGTTAGATGACAAATATAAGAACATGCTATATGTCTTGATATATATATATATATATATATATATATATATATATATATATATATATATATATATATATATATATATATATAAATATATATATATATATATATATATATATATATATATACATATATGTATGCTGGCTGTACAAGTTTGTTTGTCATGTATACTGATGGCTGGTTTCTAATTGTTCAGGTAGTCACAGGATTTTCACTGATAAGCTGCATAATACATGCCACATCTTGCATTACAGTAATGTGTTGACATTCTGTGTGGATATATTGACTTAGACAGGGGTCTCTAATGATTTTATCCATACATATTGACAATAGGACATTGGAAATGTATTGTGCATATGACTGTCCACCTGCTAGGCTGACTTGTTTTTATTATACTCCTTATAGGGCATATTATCTGAGAATTAGGTTTTAATGACACTTATAAAGTATTGTGATATACCTCATGCCTTATATGCAGGAATTGCGACAATGGCATAGTAATTAATGTCTGTTACATTCTTTATGTATATATCAATTTGTGTTTCATGACAGCCATGTTTTGCCAGGAATGTACAGATTGATAGACAAGAAGTTTTTATCATTACGGTTTGGATTCATGCCTTACATCACCCATGGTGATATATTTGTCAATGGGCATACCCTAGTGTAATGTGTCATACTGAATGTTTTCCACCTGTGCATTGTGTCACAGTGGGTATATTATGTACTCATATAGTTGCTTGAATGCATATTATGTACATTCTTTCTTGTTATGTATTTCACCTTGACAGCATGTGGAACCTGTGGCCAATCTCTTATCAGATGACAAATATAAGAACATGCAAGACCGCTGCCATAGTACATGGATTCTGAGGATGATAACCATGATAGGGACGATGATGATGACAAGGATGGACATGGAACTGCAATGGCCATCATCCCTGCTTTTCCTCGGAGGAGACATTGACCACCACCACAGGCAGCTAATTTTTTAGCCCAGATAAGGGAAGGTTATGACTGAGGTCTTTTGGACTTAAATGAAGGACCTGATGGGGAATTTATTTGCATGACATGATGTGATCCATGTGAAACATCTTTAGGGAAATAGCCTGTGAGACCATTCATGATGTTCAGACCTATCAGTGTGGGCCCTGAGGACCATGAGTATTGTCTGTGTGATTGACTTGTGTACTGCTGCCACCATGGTGTTTGCCATATAGCCAATTATAGTGTGTAGGCACACTTGTGCATGCATGGCATATTGCTGCCATGCTTATGTGATATATGAATGACCATACATGCAAATATCATGTGACATTTTGCATTATGTTGCACCTGGAGCATGATACACATTACCACATTAAACATGCAGTACTCATGTTGATGTCCATGAAGTGCTGCACTTGATGTGTAGATTTCTCCTCATGGGCAGATGTGGCGCTCCTTACGTCTGTGTGTATGTGAGAACTCCTAAGCATGCAGTGTAGCATATTGTTGCCATGCCCATTACAATGTGGCACTGTGTCACACTTTTGAATTTTGTAGTTAACATGCTGCTACAGATTCATGATTTCCACTGTATACATGTGTGCAATTGACAGCAACAGTGAGATGGATAAAGTCGGGAGTTGCCATGTCATGTTTGTTCAACAACATGACAAGTCCTTGCCCCTATACATTCTTTGACATTGCTTTGTCATGCTGTCACACTGGCATTGGTCATGATGGTGCCATGTTATATCATATTACTATGCTGCTATATATGGGCAGTCCTCCTTTACATGATGCATAAACCAACATTGTACCATTTGTGTATTATTTGTGAAATTGCTGCTTTATATAGCAACATTCTAGACTGTCTTCTTTGTCCATCTGTTATATTATAACATGCATGGCTCCACATACATGCCCATATTTCAGCAATTGGTGTGCATATGCATTGATTATTGTGTGTCTCTCTGCAACTATACTAATCAGTACAGAAACCCCATTTTACCTTGGGATGTGAGCTTTCATTTAATCCATATACCTGTGCTGTACTGTTGTTCAGAGGACTGTCCTTCACTCAGTCATACTCAGTCCAGTGCTATATATATAGTACCATAGGTGTTTTTGGACCTTTTTAAGTATATTGGCATTACAATATATATATATATATATATATATATATATATATATATATATATATATATATATATATATATGTGTATGCGATACTGATTCTTAGTTTGTGTACCTATGCCTCTTGCTGTTTGATGATTATACATTATTGTGTGTGTGTGTGTGTGTGTGTGTGTGTGTGTGTGTGTGTGTGTGTGTGTTATTTGCACTTGGCAATGTTTAGTGCCATCAGCAATGCAGCATTTGGTATTTGCTTCAGTGTAGCTTGGGTGGACCTCAGCATCACCTTATGTGAATTACACATGCATTTGCAATGTGCCCCCTTAAATTGTGTCGTCCTGCTTTATTTTCCTACTTTGCTTTGCTGCAATGTCCCATGTTGTCCACCTCCCTTCCTCCTTTGTAGGTTTGGCATATATCTTGCACATATGATTCTATATGTTAACATTCATTTGCATTATAATCCATTATCATATAGTTAACAACACTACATTGTGCAAACCCTTTGGCCATTATACAAATGCAGGATATATGGAGACAAGTTGCTAGCTATTGCTTGCATTACATCCTTGTTCCAGCTGTACTTGTGTGCTGTGTATTACCTGGAATATTTGGTCATAGGTCGTGTGCATAACCTGACGTTTGTTATATAGCATTATTCAAAAACTTCCTACCATTTATTATTCCATGTCATTAGTGTGTGTACTTATATTGACACTGCTTTCTGATAGGTTCCCATTAGACCAATAAAGGTGACACATAAATGTCTACATCTCATGTGACATATACATTCCATTTCACATCTGTATGGGTTGTGTACACCTACTTATGAAATGAGTAGCCAGTTTGCTGCTTTGTTACAGTACTGCTGTTTGGCACTGTGCTTGGCTGTTTGCCTTTCCCATGCATGGTTGGAGGTTCAGTTATGTCCTGTGCTCGTCTTCTCCAGCATTTCAATGGCTGCATTTGCTCATCCATGCTGTTGCTTGGCTTATACTTGAAATACTGATAGACTGCTTGGTTATTGAATTCCATATCCAATGTGTACTGTGATTCCTATTTTTTCCTCTAAAGCACACACCTGCCATTAGTCATACACATTCAGGTATGCCTGTCACACTGTTTAAACATGTCAGAACATCATAGTGCATTAGCACATATATATATTTTTGCATGTTACCATGGTTGGTATTTATCCCTACTCTGACAATTTTGTGTTGCCCATGTTGTAGTGTGTGCTGTCCATGCACCTTACCATTCCTTTATGTTTCTCTCTGACCTTTGTCTGTCATGTCTTGTGATATTTGTTATATGTGTATATCTGGCTGTGCTGGCTTTCACCTCTTCTTCCATCTGTTCTTTTCCATCTATTCTCTAAAATAATAAAAAATGGAATTTATTCACTAAAAAAAAAAATCCGCCATGCCCCACCTACTGTCCCTCAGATTCTCATATTCAAAGAGATATCTTGTGTGGCCCTCCTTCCTGTACCCAACATCTACTTTTCTATCTCCCTATTGTATTGTGTGTGTGCATTACTTGTGTTCCCCACACATGCCCTGTGCCCACTGTTAGCTACTGCTAGTCCTGACAAAGTGGCTGTGATAGCCCTTCACCTTTATTAATGTTTTATTAGAAATTTTACAGATTCTGTCAGGTTCCATATTTTCTAGTAAATTTATTTTATTAGCGCAAAACTTATGTGGCCATCTGTAGTTGTTAGTGGACCTACTGGACAGATTGCTGCAGATATGTATTCCAAATGTCCTGCAGCTTGCACTGGGTTTGTATAATTTCCATAGCTTTGGTAATGCACATCATGGTTTATAATACAGTTTTCTAGAATTACAGATTTGCTGTGACTGATAGACACTGCACCAATACTGCTGGGTAATTCTTTTTTGTGATGAGATATTCTAGGTTTTCCGAGACATATTTGCAATTTACAATGAAGGCCAAGCAAGAGCAGCAGACTACATGAAAAGCACATGGAGATGGACCCCAGAGAAATCCACGATCACTTTCTGATGAAGACTTGCCTTTGTCGAAAACGTATAGATTGGTTTGGCATTATTGGTGTTTTGTGATTTTCAATAAAAGATCCTTTTAAGAAGGAATCCTGGTTTCCGACCTCTATTTGGACACTCCTTGCAAGTCTTTATTTTTGGTTTTGGTTGTCGTTTGACTTGCTTCCATCTTTTGGTTTGGCATATTTGCATAGGCTTATCCACAACTTTTGCACAGATATGAGTGAAACCCACCTGATACTGTAAACGTTACAGAATCCGGACCTTTATCTGATTTGTACTTCTGTCATACCAGAAATCTAAATTAAGTTTATTTTCATTAGGATCTAATTCTATTTTACTCGTATAGCCAGCAGTAACATAGGCAGCTAAGTAGTTTCAACATTTTCCAATTTTATCAGTAACTACTGGCTGTGTTACTAACAATGGAGAGCAGAGTGAACATATAATGATGTATTTATTTATAAATATAGCATATAATTACTAGCATTGGTCTGCTATTGTGCTAACTTCTGCAGTTATTAGCTATTATTCTGTTCAAAGCTGTGTATCATGTAGCTAGGAATTAGAATTCAGAACAGAATAATATAACATAATAATACTTGCTGGGTAATTCATATAATTGCTGTCACTAGATTTTGAACAACTGTATTACCAGTTACAAAGGAGCTTTTGTAACTTAAAAGCTTCTGTTATCACATACAAGATCCACATTCACTTTTTCATTCTTTTTTACACACACACATATATATATATATATATATATATATATATATAAAATATGAGCTGTACTCAAAGTAATTAAGCTGTACTAGTTTTAACTCAGCTTTTAACAGATTTTTAGCAAAGCCACAGTTCACAATTTAAATAGTTGTCAGTGTGTCATTGCCCTGGTGTGGCTCAAATCGCATCCTGACGTGTCTCTTTATGTTCTTTCCAATCACATACTTTTCTTCAAAACAGCTGGGTCCTACAACAGTTTACTAATACAAAGTAACTGAAAGTGCCTATGTTCTCTAAGAGTCATGTATATTTTTAAAATATGTCCGCTTCATCTCATCAGTCTCACAGCAAGTGTCTTACATAAAATATTATTTTATACTGATATTGTTTTGCCCTTAAACTAGGAAAATCACAGCTAGATAGTAGAAGTTATGTAAGATATTATGTATAATATAAAGTGATCTGCTTCTATACAGTTAATTTTCTAGATGCTGTTTTCCAAGATACAGAGTTCAAGAATCATAGAATAAAGTCCATTGAAACATATAATGCGTATCATGCAACAAAAATGGACTATCAATACAACCCAGAAGATTATTGGTGAAGAATAACAAGTAGGGATGCTTTTAGACTGCATTCTATACGAATGCAGCCTTTCTTTCCCAGTAAGACAACCTTTTACCTTCAGGCACAGGCACCCCTCCCCCTTTTGTAAAGGCTCTCATGGGCAAAGTCCTCTTCTGACAGTCAGGCAGTGAAATAGGTTCATTAAGCCTCATAATTTAAATTTCAAGAATATTTGGAAAAGTTTTTAGGCAAAAAACAAAAATGAACTGGCTTAGAAAACCACTTATGGAATAAGATGGTATTTCTGAGGAGGAGTCACCCCACCATCTTGCCCAAACCTCCTTCTCACTCTAAGCTAGATGTCTGTATATACATACCTAATACCTATTCCAACCTAGGCAATCAGTCCCTTTAAAAGCATTGGATATTTCCTTCTACAATCACGTCTGTCCACACAAAAAATGAACTTTCATCCCTCATGGTGCCTGTCCTATTTCTAAGAAAAGCTTGTACTTGCTAACCTATAATATAATGCCAAGCGAGCAACCCTTATTCTGGAACTGACATATATCCCTCCCACAATCCTTACTCTGGAACACCTTCCACTCCAGCGGAGTTACTAAAATTCTGCTTTCAGATATCATGCATAAAGACAAAAAAGCATGCATTTGGTTGTAATGTAGGCCCTCTTACTCTTTTTAAGGTATTGTTGATGATACCGTTTCCAGCTGGTGTAATAACACTGTAGAGGAGCTGGTCATTGTGGATTAATAACTCAGAACAAGAGGCCAGGGCATGTGAATGTACAGCTGATTAAAAACTCAGAATCTAAAGTCACAAGGTTCATGTAGTGCAAGAGGTGAAAACTACAGAAAATATACAAATCCACAGCTCCAATTTATTATATAAAAACAAAGAAAATGAGAAATGGCTATGCACTTTCTTCCCTGAACCAGGACTTCTTCAACCCAGTGAAAAATAAATCATGCAAGACTATATACATTATTAAAAAATATTGTGACCTTATTAATTATGAAATCAAGAAAAAAATAATTCTAGCCTAATAGACTTATAAAAAAAATACATAAAATCATATATTAAGATTACCCTATAAAAATCACATTTATATAGGCAACATCCATTGATGTAAATTGTAAAAAATATATAAACAATGTATAATTAAAAATAGAATAACAGCTCCTGATTTATGATCAATATGGAAGAAATTGTTCAACTATAGTAAAATAGTACTGCTAGAGAGACTGGAAGACATATATTGTAAAACATTCCATGAAAAAATAAACAATATATATATATATATATATATATATATATATATATATATAGATATATATATATATATACACTTATTTATATAAATTATATATCAACACTGAATAAACCATTTAAAGGTTGGCAGCTCTTAGCTTTAAGACAGGCAAAATCAAAACATGCTCATTAAGGCTAGGGTAAATAGAGGCATTTAACTCATTGATAACCCCAAGCATTCTCTTAATTAGTTCTCTCTAAATACCCTATATAATGCAACAAGGTCCTCTCTTAAATATCTATATGGGATATAATACAAGTTCAGATATTTTAATCTTTCATACTAATGTAAACTTCCCTATCCATGGATACCCATGGTATAGGTCTGCTGCACTCTTCCCAGTTTAATCATATTAGTTTTGTATACGGATTTCTTATTTATTATTCAATACTCAGAGGTATTGCCCCAATACTGCGGGTGGCACAGTGGTGCAGCGGTTAATGCTGTCGCCTCACAGCAAGAGGTTCTCCGGTTCGATTCTCGGCTGGAGTGCCTTCTGTGTGGAGCTTGCATGTTCTCCCTTGTAAAGACATGCTTCTGGAGCATTTCTCCCCGAGCCTCTGCTGAAAACAGGATCTGTGGAACCTAGTTGGACTTTCCCGGGCAACAAATGTTAAATAAATAAAATAAAATAGTGTTGTTGCCTCACAGCAAGAGGTTCTCCTGTTCGATTCTCGGCTGGAGTGCCTTCTGTGTGGAGTCTGCATGTCCTCCCCATGGTCGAGTGGCCTACGAAAGACATGCGTGAATGGGCATGCCTTCACTGAAGGTTGGGCATCGGGCAAGCAACTAGGCACCATAAAAAATCTACTGCCAATCATTAGCGGACCGCAGTTCCGAAAAGACAAACAAACTCTAGTTTGAGCTAATATAATTTACAAACAATGATTTCATCATATCTGATTTTCTAGACTTTATAAATCATTTTATACAGCCTATAGTTTTATACTGTTATTATCCAAAAGGTTGGCTTAATCAGAAAAACTCAAAGTAGGATCTATTCATATACCCACGTTGATAAATGAATCCACATTTTTAACCACTGCCTGCTAAATAAATATTTACCCTTCAATTTATTTTTCTCAAATCTCGCACACTTAGTTTTTGATGTATTTATTAGCATATTATTCTCTTGTGCCCAAAATGTCAGTTTTGTCATGCTTTCTTGCAAACATGCTCTCTCTGTAACAGATGTAACCAGTTTTCCTATTTTCAGGTCATCTGCATAGATATTGTAGAGCACTGCACATGAAACCCCCCTCATAATCAGACTACAAACCACATCTCCCAAATCACAGACAATAGAAAGCCAACCAACCTCTTTCTGATAAGCCTAAATATTAGAAGTATATGCAACAAGGTGCATGAATTCCATGCCACCATAGACTTCTACTCCCCTGATGTAGTGATCCTTACAGAAACATGGTTAAAACCACACATTACTAATGAGCAATTCCTCCCTGCTGGGTACAATATACTAAGAGTAGACCGACTAAACAAAAAAGGAGGTGGTATAGCTATAATATTTAAGCGGCATCTAGACATCCAGATCTTAAAGTTAGCAGCTCCCCAAATAGGTAAGGAAGAAATAATATATGCCAATGTTAAAATAAACCAAAATAAAACCCTAAACATAATAGGTTGCTACTTCCCACCTGGCCACAACATCCCTCCACTTGAAAACCTCCTCAGCTGGACTACCCACCACCTACCCCAAGAAACTTTAATTCTAGGAGACTTCAACACTGACTGGCAATCCTGCTGTAGCAACCACCCTACTCATCATGTAAATCTTCATGGCTTCATCCAACTAGTCCAGTCACCTACTAGGATAAATAACTCCAACAAACACACTACCCTTGATTGGATACTAGTCAATAAGAGCCCCCAGTCATATTAGCAGGCTGCTTATCTGACAGCCTCAGTGATCACTCCCCAACCTTCTTACTAAGAAAACACCTTTATAAAGCAAAACCCATCATCTACTGTCAAATACGCAAAAAAACTACCTTCAACCCTCTCTCATTCAGCTCATCCCTAAAAGACTGTAACTGGCAACCTCTAAAATACCTCAAACTAGATGACGCAGTTGACTACTTTAATAAAACATTCCTAAGCATCCTTAATTACCATGCCCCCATAAGACATTCCCGAACTAGAGCCCAACAATCCCCATGGCTACAAAAAACACGAAGTCTGAAATGAAAAACAGGGATAAAGCATGGGACAACTGGTGCAAATCCAAAACCCCCTCTACTAGGCAAAAATTCCTAGAACTATGCAATAGAACCAAAAAGCTTATAAAACAGGACAAAATCCAGTACTACCAGTCTGCCCTTACCTCCTCCCAACATAACCCCAAACAATTCTGGTCCTCAATAAACTCCATCCTCCACCCAGGTAAAGTAAGTACACCCACTCCTAACTTAACTTACTCCACCAAAAATATTGCTACCTCTTTCAACAATCACTTCACACAAACCATACTATCACTAGCTAGACAACACAACCCCCCCCATAAACCCACACCATCAACTAGAACTAACAATCTCCCAACTAGCTTCTCATTCTCTCCTGTTCCTACCTCTAAAATAAAACAACTACTAACTAAACTTAAAATCACCAGATTAGCAGCAGACAACCTCCCAGGTGAATACATTCAACTTGCAGCTGATGCTCTAGCGTACCCTGTATCACTCTTGATTAACAGATCTCTGTCAGAAAGTTATGTTCCGACACTATGGAAAGTCTCACACATAATTCCCCTGCACAAAGGAGGCCCCTCCACAGATCTAACCAATTACAGCCCCATAGCTATTCTCTCGCCACTCTCCAAAATACTAGAGAGATGCATTCATTCTCAAGTCTCAGATCACCTCCTTGCTAACAACCTCCTCTCTAACACACAACATGGTTTCCGACCTAACCATAGCACCACCACCACCTTACTCTCTTTCTCTAACACTATCCTACAAAATAAAAATGCAGGTTATCTCTCCTCAGCTACCTTCCTAGACCTCTCTAAAGCTTTCAACATGGTCCCACACAAACAACTCATCTCTCTTCTCAATAACCTATCCTTCTCTCAACCAGTCATCAACTGGTTTCAGAGTTACCTATCTGACCGCCAGCAAGCAGTTGTTTGGCAGGACAACCTATCCCCCCAACTACCTGTCTCCATAGGAGTTCCCCAAGGGTCCATCCTGGGACCCCTACTCTTCTCTATTTTCACCAATAATCTAGCCTCAGCCACAACACATGGCACACTCATACAATATGCAGATGACTCAACCATCATCTGCACAGCCCACTCCCTATCAGAATTGCAAAAAGTCACACACGAAACATTTTCTTCAATTGAAACTTGGTTATCTGATGCTGAACTAATACTCAACCCAAACAAAACAAAATTACTAATCTTCCAACCCACCAAACTTACCCTAGACAGCTCTCACTTTAACATCACAGCAAAAGACAACACCACCACCCATCCTACAGAACACACCAAATTACTAGGAGTAGAAATAAACAATAAACTGAACTTTCAAATTCACGTTTCCATGACCATTAAAAAAGTGCACAAAAAACTATGAGCATTATATAGAAATCAGCAACTACTTACCAAAGCAGCTAAAATTTTGGTAGCAAATTCTCATCTTATCTCTACCCTACTCTATGCCTCTCCAGTATTTACTAACCTTAGACAATGTGATCTAAATAAGCTTGAAACCTGCTACAACAAAATCACGAAATTCGCCACAGGGGCTTCCTACCGTACTCACCACTGTCTCTCACTAGCAGAACTGGGCTGGCTAGAGCTCCCCCACCTCCTTCAATGGTACCAACTCACACTCGCCCACAAACTAATAAACCAACCACTAAAAGTCCCATCCCTCCAGAATCTACTCCAACCCTACATAACCATGAGACCACTAAGATCCAGCCACAAAAACCTCCTACAGGTCACAAGAGCCATTAACTCTGCTGGAGAAATCTCCTGCACTATAGCCAAACTCTGGAACTCCCTCCCATCCTCAATTACCTCTGTAACTTCTTGCACTCACTTTAAATCCTTACTAAAATCACACTTCAAAGCTTGCCAGATATGCCTTTGCAATCCCCCTCTAATACCATTCACTCCCCCCACCCACTACCTCTCTCAGCCCCCTATCAACAACCTACTCTTAGCATGCTTGGCTACTCATGTTCCCAGCTACCTACCACATAATACTAACGTCTTGTAGCAACAACAGCTAATGGCTGTTATGTACCTCAAAAACAGTCTGTAGCAATTGTTCACTGATGAATCTCAACTACATTTTAACCATGTTTAGTATATGTCACCATATTTTAAAATTGTACTATGCTCTACAGCTGTTTTACATCTGTTTTCTTCTTGTCTTGCGTCCTTAACTGGACTAATGTCTATATTTAAATGTTATGGTTTTTTTTTAACTGTATAATGCAAATAATACTTAATGTGGAGCTTTTCTCCCCGGGCCCCGCTGAAAATGGACCTGTGTCCAGTCGGACTCTCCCGGTCAACAAATGTAAATAAATAAATAAATAAACCAAGAAATCATAAAGAATATAACCTAAATATTGATAGATCCATAACAGAGCACTGTAAGATACCTTGTGTTTAATGTAGTATTTCACCTGTCTAATTGCTATATGACATCTGTTATGTCAGATTTTTTAAGCCATGCAGCTACCCATCTTATCAAGATTACATTAATACCTGCTTGTTCTAATTTATTGATCAGGGATTTATGTATGACCCTATCAAAGTCTGAAGATAGATCTACATAATTTATATAACAACATACTTTCTCATAAGTAACTGTTGTTATATCATTATATATTATGTTACAGGTAGTTATAAACCAGTTTTCAAAATATGTGTACCAATATATGGTTTTAAGTCCCAACAATTCTGTTTTTGACAATACTTAACCCAAGACAAATTTCTCTATTATTATTTTTTTTTTTTTACATCAAGAAAGTAGACTTCTGGATACATATGACTAAGGTATTGTGCTGTTCCTCTTTCCTTTACCACATTAAGTCAATTTCTTCATCTTGAGCACTCTTTCTATGCAAAAATGATCTAGCGAATATCAGATGTGATGTCACTGTAAGTAAACACTGAAATTAATCAGGTCATTGTTGCTAATTCAAGCCACTAATTGTGCTTTACTAGGATTCAGTTTAGTTAGTACTTTTTCAGCATAGTATAATTTAATTTCAGTATCTGAAGTTACCAGATGTTACAGTCATAGATTACTGACCCCTTTGTGGATCCAAATAGTTTTGTGTCAGATTTTTAAAATATATCATCAATCGTTTGTGCTTGAGAATAAATGTTATAATGTACATGCAATTTGAACTATTTGCATATCTAAAACATGGTTTCCTAATATGCTCAGTGTCATTATATAACTTTTCCTTGAAACTTTCCCGGTCTTTTCCTTCACTGTTTAATTTGCCATCTTAGTTTATTTATTTTAGTTTTCATAATTATACCCTGACCTTGTTTCCATTTATTTTTTTGACCTCTCATCTTAAATATGCATCTTGTTTATAGGGGAAATTTCCTTTTGACACTGTGCACCTACATCCTGAGGTCATTTACTTATTTATTTTTTTACATTCAACAATTTCCCTTTCCAAATGTCTCATATTCCTCCTTGCAGTCTTCCCGTTGAATGCTTCACTCTGATTATTTTTACACAGGGACTTACTATACCATAAAACCTGATGGTAATCTTCCGTGAGTTGGATTAAATTTTAGTTTGGCAGAATTATCTAGTAGTAAGTCAACATTTATAACCCCAAGATCAATGCACATCAAAAGTGGAAAAATTGGTCATATAGTAAAAGTCATTTCCAAACGAACAGAAACAATTTCCAGAATGTTCGGCCCCAAAATAGTTTTTTCTGTACATACATTCTAAATAATTTCCTTATTAATGTTGTAGAATTATTATAACTACAGTGCGTTAGATGAATTCAAGTCCCTAGCTATTATACTTTTCCTTCCTGTGTTCCCCACATAGGTCATCAGTACTTGATTTACTGGTTTATGCACACCAACTATTGTAATCTATTCCAGAGTTGTCTTTACTATAATTAATACATATTCTACAGCATTGGCGTAATTATCAAAGCTGTAAGAATTTCAGGTCCCATGGCAATCTTTAATTCCTTTCATTACACCTCATCTTGAGTAAAATTGTATGAAAAGTCATACAGGTAGCATCCAAGCTAATATTAAAAGAAGTGCAATAAGCTAACATTGTAGAAAGGGAAACACATCTTAAAGTAGTTATTCTGGATATCCATGCCAGTTTTATATATTACACCAAGACACTAGATGTGTCTTCATACCAGCAGCTTATGCTTCTGACCATTCACAGCTACAGCTCAAGTTATATCTACCTAAGTATCTTTGGGTGGGGGGAGTTAAAGTAGGCCTACTTATAATATATCTCTTTCAACAAACAGTAAAAAAGAGGTAAAAATAAAATATAACTAAAAATTCATTTCTGCTGCCAAACAGATATGCAAAAAAGCACAAAACAACACAGGACAGTTTGAGATAATGTTTAGAGTGTCCTGCATGCAAGCTATCCCTTTCTACACATAAACAGTAAAAATCAGAGGGAAAAAGAAATACAATATAAATCAAACAGATCTGCTGCTGCCAAACAGTTAAGCGGGAGAGCACAAAACAACTCGGGATGGTTTGAGATAAGGTCACGACTGCCCTGCTTACAGTTTTGACCAAGTCATATCTAGTTAGACCTCTTGTGAGATCTAGGGTGTGCTTGGGTAAAATCTGTCCCTTTCTATCAACAAA
Organism: Protopterus annectens; assembly: GCF_019279795.1. Lineage (NCBI taxonomy): Eukaryota > Metazoa > Chordata > Ceratodontiformes > Protopteridae > Protopterus > Protopterus annectens. The sequence continues at coordinate 666,380,201 of NC_056748.1, forward strand.
CAGTAAAAGTCATAGTTAAAAGATAAAACTTAGCCAAAGCTCTCCTGCCAAACAGTTATGCAGGCAAGCGCAAAACAACACAGAATGGTTCTTCCTGCTTAACTTTTTGGGTTTGCACAACCCCTTTATAATCTTATTTCGTGGAATAAAGTAATTACCAGAGATAGCATACTAGACTGAGCGTGTATGTCTGCTGCTTAAATTTTAAAATCTGGAGCAATATTGGACTGCATTAGCCATCATCTCCTTAGTTTTGCAAGTAAATATCAAAAGGGATATGAATTTTATAATTTACAGGAAAACCAAAGAGTTCTGTCTCCACCCATTGATATGCATGCTCAGCCAAATTATCTGACTTCTCTTAAGTAGCTAGACCCATGCTGATATGTTATGATATATTTTTCTGAAGTCCAGACAGCCATAGATTGCATACATTGTGACACTGAGGCCCCTTTTGCTCAAGAGAGCCTGTGATTCAAACAACAAAAAGACTTTCCACTCCCTAAACTGCCAGGTGGTCTTTCATTGTCTATCAGACATTTGCATACCCACTGAAGTTAGTAGTGGGCCGGGCACAGTCATCATCACTTGGGCAGGTGGGTAATCTCAGTGACAGTCTAGTGCAATGCTATTATATCAGGTAGGGGCAGGGGAGTGGAACATGATAGCCACATAATGTGAAACGTTAAGGCTAACTTCCTAAAGTGGAGAGGTCAAACTGCTATAAAGTGACTACTGGTGCTGTTATTTTACTGGATGCAGGTGCTTGCAGGGAAAGTGTGGAACTCTAGGATCACATAACCACTTTGAAGGGACATACCATTATTTGATATTCCTGAGTGTACAGCCTCCTTTCAGTTATTTACTGTAACCATCGCCACAGTCTCTTCTTTGTGCAGCTGGTAATCAGCTGCTGTTTTTACTTTGCACAGCCCGTCACCTCATTTACATACTGCAACCATGCCAGAAGACATGGCTTTAGAAGCTCATAGGCATGACTGTATTCATTCCAAGGTTTACAATGACATGATTCACTCCACACTGCCACAGATAAAGGGTACAGTGCCATTCCATTGCCATGGGTTCCCATTTATGCATTTGTCACAACATCTGCTTCATTGTCCACAAACACCCCCTTCATGGTTGTCATATTTGTTGAGGCACTTTACCAGGTCAGACTCCCTCCTTAGTTCTGTGAATCTCCAACACTACAGAACATTTACTAAAATGCCTTTATTTTACAGTTGTATGGTTCTAAGCAGTGTATCACAAAATGCTGCTGTTGTTTACATTATACTAACAACAGCCTTTTCATGCTGAAAGTGTGCTACTGAAGCCAGTAAGTGCCAATGTTTGTAAATCACTGCCAGTATGTAATGCCCTATCCAAGCATGTTGGCACTAGCCATGCACGGCGGGCTTACCACTAAACATGTGACTCTTTTGCTTGTGCATGTGACATGTGTATACCCATAACTCTACACTGCAGCACTGCACTCATGTTTCAACATGGTGATGTAGTTCTACATCACATCACATGTGATTCATAATCATGCATCTGTATACATGAAGCAACCTCTTTGCTCTTCAAATTGTCTTAAACATGTGGCCACAGCTATTTCAGGCAATGCAGAATTCTGGGCTTCAGCATGATGTTGATTTTTGCTGGAATCTATACATAGAAAGTTTAGGGAAACCTGCCTTGCTCTTACAATGATCTACTACAGACGATGAGTGCTTGTCATGAGCTTGCTAAGATGCTCAGGAATGTCAATGGCCACACCCAATCTGGTGAACAGCGACAGCATTGTTACAATTACTTGAAGTGATGCTATTAGGATCTGCCTTGTCACTAAGATGCAGATATTTGTAAGAGAGAGAGAGCATGAAATATACTGCATGCATTATTTCAGTACCATTGTCCTGTCCTGCCTTAACTATTTTACAGTTGTATCAAAGAGCTCATTCTTTCTTTTCTAGTGGTAGAGTACTAACATCTGAATATGGCTGAGTGTTACAAAGGTCAGACCACCTTACTTGGCAATGGGTTGTGCATGTAATCTGATCCAGTTCATTGTGCAGCTGCGATTGTGTCTCTAGCATGTATGTGTAATCATTTTTTTCCCATTGTATCTGCCTTCTGCAGGTCCAGTTGGTGAACAAAGGATTTGAGATTGAGGTTATCCTGGGCTTTGCCATCAATTAAACATGGTGTTGGGTGGCCAGTGGCTGCAAGCCTGCATCTCAGTGTGAAAACAATATGCTGTGGTACCTTCAAATGGTCACTGGTTCTCACAGTGTCTGCTTCTTTTGGGTTCAAAGTCTACTCTTCTGAAAGTTGACAAGATGGGTCTTACTTGGTCTTTCTGTTTATGTTGTAAAGGTTGGTAGCTGCCAAGGTATGCTGACAAAGAGATGTCCCCCTTGCTAATATGGAGTGCCTTCTGACATAGCTTGTGCAGTCACATGAGCAGCATGACTTTGCCCATTGGGTCATTGGTGGAGCAGCAGGCAATTATCATCAGTTGCTTAAGAAAGTGATCCTTAGGTTTGTTGCTTTCTAGTCTGGCATCCAGCCATCCCAAGACCCTACTGTACCCCTAACCTGTTGTTTTTTTTCCTTTTATATAATTACACATTCCCTGTTCCTTGTCTATCACTCCCCATCACCACTTGCCCAACCTTTGTATATCTGTACCCATCCACTGTATTATCCCTCTTTTTGAGTATATACTGTCCCATCTGTCTTAATTTGTGTTATATATTTCACTACTAGCTCCTGCTACCTGTCCTTATATCTCTATTTTTCCACTGCCGTATCTCACTACCTTATCTCTAATTACCTCTCCTTTGAAAATCTTACAAAGGGTAAATAAAAATAAATAAATAAATAACAACCTCCCTGTGTCACCTTTCATAGCTTATGGTTAACCTTGTGTGCTCATGCCTGATTGCTATTGTACCCTACTTTCCCACCTACCCCATTTGCTCCCCTATTTATATGATTAACAGGGTTGGTTGGTATGGAAAACTACAGTGATCTACCTTGTGACCACTATGCTGTCTTTCTTGTGCTGGATGTGTGCAAGATGAAAGTAGGAGGTACTGCACTGAACATGTTGCCATACACTGAGTCAACTGCAGTAGCCTGTCTTTGTTGTGATGTCCATCACATTGGTCCTAACTATTCTGTTAATGTTGCAGAAGAAGTTTAGATCCATGAATCAATGTGCAGTAGGTCCATTGGTATAGGGCCTGGGGATGTCTTGTATGCCAGACAGAGATTACTTATGGGAAGGCATCTTCCAAACCTATACTGATGGACCTATTGCACATTAACAAGTCACATGACATCTAAAATACTCAGTCCAGGGATCTAAACCTCTTCTGCAACAACAACAGCTTCACAGTGAGTCAGCATAATTATGTGGTGGAACATGATTGTACTGTACTGTAAATTGAGAAAAACATAAATTAATTGGTGTTGTACCTAGAAGAAATGGGGATTTAGGATGTAGGGAGCTGTTGGGCGGCCACGGTGGTGCAGTGGTTAGCATTGCTGCCTCACAGCAAGAGGTTCTCCGGTTCGATCCTCGGCTGGGGTGCCTTCTGTGCGGAGTCTGCATGTCCTCCCTGTGGTCGCGTGGGTTTCCTCCGGGTGCTCCGGTTTCCTCCCACATCCCAAAGACATGCTGCAGGTGGATTGGACACTCTAAATTGGCCCTAGGTGTGCATGTGAGTGTGCCTTCTGTGGAAGGTTGGGCGCCGGGCTGGCAACTCGACACCGTAAAACTCCACTGCCATTCAATGTGCGGACAAGGTGATCCGCTGTGGCGACCCCTAACTGGGAAAAAGCCGAAAGAAGAAGAAGGATGTAGGGAGCTGTAAAGCTTACAAGAGCTAGAGTAATACATAAATTGGCTGAGAGCAGAACCTAGAAAAAAATTAGTGTAGGGGATTAAATGAAAATTGTATGCACATAGAACAAAGCTTTATAGTTTGAGCTTGCTTGAAAGTGGCTATTAAGGTAATAGTGTAGGTAAATATGGTGGAAGAACCTGGCCTAGTCTTTGTCACTAAAGCATATGCATATGTACATTAGTTTTAAGAGTTCAAGGAATTTTCTTTGGAATGATTTTAGATCAGCATGTTATTCAGCCTACAGTTTGCAGGAACAATTTTGCAGAAGTGTCTTTCCCCAAATGTCAGATTGGTTGAGGGTTAGCATAATGATTAAGGAGTTTACCTCACAGACAAGAGGTACAGGGTTTGATTCTCACTAAAGGGCATTTGCTAAGCTTAATATGGTCCACAAGGAAACTAGCTTAGTACTTACCTATAAACCTATGAACAGAGTGGTTTGGATGGACAGGTGTATCTTGCAAAGGGTAGCACTGCTCTAGAATAGATTCCCCATACATGTAAAACAAAGCTCAGCCCTGCGCACATTCAACAGTAACTTGGATCTATAAAAGATTAATAGAATATTTAGCCCAGGACTTCTCCTTGTACTACTAATGGACAGAAGCAGCTTCTAAATGCTTTATCCCACACGTGGGCCACCTTAGATTTTCTAAATATCTTTTATTTGTTCATAACATTAAATTAAACAACATAATATTTGCTTAAAAATAATCAGGTATGTCGTGCTGTTTGATATTAGTTTACATATTTCTGCTTAAAGATGATAAGCTGACTGTTGATGAACTAAATGTCATGTAAATACATAGGCTCCTTTTCGTTTTAACAAAGAATGAAACAAATGATACAGTTAAGTGATGCTGAGTCAGTGTCAGTTCATGATGACTCTGTCATACCCTTCAACCTCTTAGCGCAAGAAATCTGGACAAAGCATAAAATAATAGCAAAAAAGGCCCCAAAATAGGGACATCTTTTAAATATTGCTCTTTCTTAAACTTAGAAATTTGCTAGATTAATAGGTTTTATGTTAGTATGCATTTTCTGAAGATTATGAAGTTTAAAACTAAAATGCCTGTCATTATTTAATGACTTTAATCCTGACTGATTTGCCAGAAAAAAGTACGAATTTTATGAGTTGCAGACCAAAAATATGAGGCAAAAATCTAGACAGTTGAGAGGTATGGACACTATTGATAGTTGCCTGAACTGTGTTCTTTATTTAATCAGAAGGATAACCAGTGATAGAATGAATCCTTTGCTGAAATTATTTTACATTTGTTGGCCTAGTAAATAATTTGGTCAGAAATGTACTTCTTCAGCAGTACAGCCTGATTATGTAACTTTCTTCAATTCACATTTCAGACAGACCCTGTACTCTGGAATACAGAAAGCAGATAATTAACATATCAAATCCTTAGTCCTTTGTGCTTTCTAACAGAAAATCGCTCTATCAGTCCATCACATTGATGGCAGTCTTCTTTTGTGCAAACTTTCTACCGTGCATAGTGTTGCATTTTGTTATAATTTCTCACCACTACCATATTTGTTTTTTAGATACAGCTGAATGCATCAGATGAATTTGTTTCAATCTTGCCAGATTTGCTTTTTTAGGTGGAGTCTGAAAAAAGGGATTTTAGTACTTATGTACCCGATTTAATAGCAAGATGGGAAAAGGCATATTTTAGGAAACAGGTTTCAATATTATAAATAAGGGTGTTGAATGCTAAAGCAACAAGAAGGTTAATTATGGGACAGAAGCATGTATGTTATAAAAGTAAACAGAGAATCCTAATTTAGTTTTGTATTCTTATTACACAAGAAGTGTTGTATACTTTGTAAATTTCAACGGGCAATATTTAAATATCTAATAAGTATTCTAAAAATCTACTGTACCCCATTGGTTCATAATGTCCATTTGTACCCAACAATGTAGTGGCTGTGTCCAGACCTCCTGATAACTTTATATACAAATTCTATGTTGAAAATAGCTTCAAAATAATTGAAAATCTGGTTTTCGTGAGAATTCAACTATTTATTTTATTCTGTTTTATTACTGTTGAGGTTATCAAACACAATGGCTATCTAGTTCCTCCAAAAATTCTGATTTTTCATTGCAAATGTGTCAGTATACTAAATTTTATTATTTATTTTTTTATTTTACATTTGTTGACCGGGCTAATCTAATTGGATACATGCCCATTTTCAGAAGAGGCCCAGGGAGATAAGCTCCAAATGAAAAACAGTACTACAGGATTACATTAAGATAGGCAAAGCAGATAATTTTACAAATAGTTGCAGTTCATTTAATATGACAATACAATTTAGGAGATAACATAAGGTAAAGTAATTCTCAAAAGAAATAATCTCGTATATGAAATACTTAATTTACAATTGCTGGTTTTTGTGGTAAAAGAGCAGCATGGACTTAGTAAGAAAGGTAAAAAAAGAAAAGAAAAGAAAAAAAGTGTTAAAAAACACAGTCAAAGGTTAGTCAGGGTTACAGCAAGGACATAGCCAGTGTGTTCTAAGGTAAATCTTAAGTGTTTATTTGAAAAGTGTTAGGGAGTATAGTGATGTAAGTTCACTAGGTAAATAGTTTCAGTTTTTCCCAACTGTATTTGAGAAGAGAGAGTCACCTGCTGTGTTACTGGTTTTACTTGTGCTAACTAGTAATTTATTTGGTGAGCGTAAGGTGTTAAGATTTTTGTAGATGGTGATCAGGCTTGATCATATTGGAGTATTAAGAGGCTGATAAAGGGTTTTATGGGCAATTATAAGTTGGTTGAATTTAAGTTGATTCTGAAGTTCCAGCCAACCTAGTTGAGTTAAATTCTGACAATTATGGGTTTTGAAGGGTTTTCCAGTGGCAAATCTGGCTATATTACTATAGGATTTAGCTAGTTTCTGAAGATTGTTTTTAGATAGATTAGTATAGATAGGAGAGGCCTAGAGAAGTGTTGAGATTAGATGGGAGTGGGCAATAGTAGATCTAGCTAATGGAGTAAGGAAGGGTTTGTTCCTATAGAGGCAGCCAATTTTTTTTTAATAGATTTTATTGTATTGTTAATATGACTATCAAAGTTGAGGTTGTTGTCAATTGTAACTCCTAGAAGTTTGGTTGTAACATCAGGTGATATGAGTATACAATTGTTACATGTGACTGAGCAATCTACTGGGGTGGACCTATGGGTAGGAGTAAAGAACAGGAGCTTTGTTATTTGGGGTTCAAGAGGAGGCAACATTGAAGAAACCAAGATTCTACTATGTTAAAAACTTTTTGAGCTATGGATTGCTGTTCAGGTGAGGAATTGGCTGAGCATATAATTGTAGAATCATCAGCATATTGTATACAGGTAGCCTGAGGGATTGCTAAGTGAAGATCATTGATGAAAACTGAGAATAGAAGTGGGCCTAAAATAGAGCCCTGAGGGACACCTAAGGTGATAGGCAGGTGAGAAGATAGGTGATTCTCCCAGAGCACAGCTTGCTGCCTATTACTGAGGTAGGAACTGAAACATTTTATAGCCTGAGCATCAAGAGAGAGTGATTTGAGAATATTCATAAGCAGCTGATGGTTTGCCATGTCAAAAGCTTTGAAAAGATCAGTAAAGAGTGCTGAAGAGAGGATGTTGTTATTTCTGTTTTTGTTGATGGAGATAGAGAAGGATAAGAGTGCAGCAGTCATACTATGGAATGGCCTAAAGCCATGTTGATATTCAGCAAGTATGTTGTTTTGGATTAGATGGTTTAGTAGCTGTCTATGAATGCATTTTTTCCCATTATTTATGCTAAGGGGGATAGTATAGCTATAGGATGATAGTTAGAATGTTCATTGGAGTTCCCACCTTTGTGTAGGGAATAATGTGAGAGATTTTCCAGATTGCTGGAATTGTTCCCTCATTTATGGTTCTGTTTATAAGGGTGGATATAGGATAGGCCACAGCTTTAGCTGCTTTCTGCAGGTATTCTGCAGGTAAATGGTCAGCTGATGGAGTGCAAGGTTTTAGTTTTTGGATGAGCTTGCAGATGAAATGTGTTGGGATGGCTTGCAGTTGAAATGTAGAGAGAGAGCTAGTAATGGAAGTAGGAAGGCTTGAGCTGTCAGGTGAGAGTTGATTTGCTAGAGTTTGAATGGTTTCTGTGAAGAAGGTATTGAAGGAATTAGCAGTTTGCTTTGGGTTTTTGTGGTTACTACCTAGTGGGGTTGGTGTGCTAGTTTGACCCGGGTGTAGGAGTCTGTTAATGCTTGCCCAAACCTTTTGTGGATTACTATGGTGCATCTTCTGTATTTGACAATAGAAGGTTTTTATCTGAGACTACAGCTTTTTTGTCTCATTTCTCATCTGCCTAAATGTTGGTTGATCTAGAGTATTGTTGATAGTTCACCACCTGGTCCAGGCTTTGTTTCTGAGTAGGATTTTCTGTCTGGTGTCTTTAGAGAGCCAAGGGGCTGGTTTTGACCTAATTCTTATAATACGTTTTTGAGCATGCTGGTCTAGGATGGCTAAGAATTTAGTGTTAAAGTATTTAACTGCCTCTTCAAGAGGGAGGCTTTTTAAGGAAGACCAGTCATTTGCCCTAAGTTCAATTTGAAATAGTTCAGGGTTAAAGCCTTTGTTTGACCGTATTGTCCTATATGGGGCTGTATAGGGAATATCGATCTTTTGCCTGATTACATAGATTAATGAGTGGTCACTTATGTCATCTGGAAAGATTCCTACCTTATATGTCTGGTAGTGTTTATTTATGAGAATCCAATCTAAGGCGCTTTTTTTTTGTTAGGTTTGTTAATTCGGGTTGGAGAGGTAATGATTTGTGAAAAGCCATAAAGGTTAATGAGGGAAGTAGGATGTTCTATAGTGATACACTTCCAGTCAATATTAAAATCTCCAAGGATTATAGTTTCTTGTGGAAAGGATGATGACAGGGAGCTGAGGATATCCTCGAGTTTATTGGTATTATTACTAGGAGGTAAGTAGATGCAGCTGATGTATATGGATTTACTAGAATTGAGCTGAAGTTTGGAAATAAGGATTTCTGCATTATTCTCTAGAGGTGGTTTGTGGTCTACAGAGGTAACTTGTAGCTCATTTTTGAAAATGATAGCTACTCCACCACCCTTCCTATTTTTGCGGTCTAGCCTTATAATGTTGTATCCGGGTGGGATGACTTGAGTATCTTGGGTATGGGGTTTTAACCATGTCTCTGTAAGGCATAGGACATCGAAAGAGTGAACATCTAAGAGAGCATGGAGGTGTGCAACTTTGTTATTAATGCTACATATATTGAGATGTGCAATATAGAGTGAGTTAGTAAGTTTGGTAGGGGAAGGTGTGATGGAGGGACTGGGGTTATGAAGTTTATTTGTTAAACTGCTTGCTGGGCTAGGATTAGGGTGAATATCACCATCTTGTAAGGACTGCGGTAGTGGTGCTGTGGTAGCATTGTCACCTCATAGTAAGATGTTGTCCTGTTCGATTCTCAGCTAGAGCATCTTCTGTGTGGAGACATGCATGAATGGGCGTACCTTCTATGAAGGTTGTGCGACAGGGCCGGCAACTTGGCATGTAAAAATCTACTGCCAATCATTAGCAGACCGGAGTTCTGCTGTGGCGACCCCAAACCGGGAAAAGCCGAAAGACACAACAACATCTCAGTCTTGTAAGGACTGGCTTATTAGTCTAAATAAAGGATTGTGTAGGTTGCAGATTTGGTTTAAAGATTTCCTGGTTCTAAGATCATTGTATTTGATGTGGGTCGGTCTGTGGAATTTAGCTAGTAGGTAGCTACGAGTAGAAATTATGTTTATGTGATTTTGGGAGATAGTGAGAGCTAGTGTAGTTTAATTCAGTTAAATACCTGAATAATTATCCTTTAGAATTGTCAAAGAAGGAATATGTTTTCTTTTCAGCTTACAGGATAATGCTCTGACATGAATGAGGTCTGTAACTACATCTATGCACCTCTGAGAAGTACCCTCATGAGACAACTATTATGGTTAAGCTGCCAGCAGGCTTTGGAAACCCAATCTGCCACTACATTTCAGACAGATTAATTCCATCCCTACTTAAATAAAATGCCATAAGGAAACTTCAGCAAGGGAACTGGACTTATGCTAAAGATGTTAGCAACTGGCAGTCAGAAAACTTTCTGAAGAAAATGCCAGAGAAGTTTACAAGACATAATTTTACTTCTTGGCTTTGTCTACAAGGAAGAGAGATTGGGACAGGTCAGCCTTCCCACCCATTGCAGACACCTCCTGTCCTAAGCTAAGTGTCCTCATCTACTCTCAGCTCCTCATCAACTGCCACCTTGGAAGTAAATGATGGTAGATCCTGCAAAAAAAAATCCATCCCACTTTAAAATGATAACTTTTTTATCTCATGTATTACTCGCAATGTGCAGATTATATGCAGTCATAGACTACTATTTTAAACTGCAGTTATTCCCACATAATGTTGTTTACTGTGTAAAGTATCAACTTTGTCAAGTATGCCATTATCTTCAGTTGTGCTTCCTGGAACCAATACCTTGTCTCTCATCAGGTGAAACACCATCAGTTCAAAGCTGATCACAAAGAAGATGAAAAAAATTGCTATAAATTCCCAGCTATATGACCCAACATGGCATTATCCACATATCCACAGACATCAGTATTAAATCGAACATTGTACCTTTTCAAGTATCTGATAATATACATCTGATCTATGGCAACAGACTGAACAATTGAGGACTCACTGTTCCTGCTGATCTACAGCGGATGATGCACACAGATTATAAGATTCAAGTCATCACTCAAAAGAGATACAACAGAGGTGACTTGGTACGTTGCTGGACATATAGAAGTGGTATCAGTGATGTAGCCTAAATTACAATAGAAGAAAACACAACATGGATTATCTGTGTAGCCATCTTATATGTAGACACTTTGGAATGACACTACTTTTACTCAGAAAATTCCAGCATTTGAGCATATGGATACGCCACATGATTTAGTAAAAATGAACAAATCTACATGCCTTACAATAGATTGCTTATGCATACCACCAAATTTAAGCCGCATACCTTAAAATTTAACTAAGGGTTTTAATTAAACTACCCCATCTTGTCTATTAAGTATAATTTTAACCATAAATGGCACCGTACCTGTAACGTGTTCACACCCATCAATCTATCTGGTCAACAGAACAGATTAGGCAAAATGTAAAAGTATAATAGACTGAATTCTGTATTAACCACCTCACATTATTATATCATTACAGTCTGTTTATGTAATCACTACACAAGACAGTGTTATACAATGGCTAATGAGACAAATAATCATAACCCACAGTGCTGGTCACTATTATGAATTCATCCAGACCATCCAGCCCATTGCTAAATAATCAGCACTCTTACAGAAATCAGCTAGGCACCACTCACATAGCTCAGTCTTGACTTATATTGGGCTACTTTAATAAGTGCCTCTTCAGTGCTGCTACCCAGCATGAAAATAAATAAATAAATACAAATATTTCACGATCAAGCAAGATCCTCATTTGGAACCTTTACCCATAATACCTATTACCCTTGAAGTCAGTACAGTCTAATAAGATCCCTAATATGCACCTGAAATTTGAGATGCTTTTAATGATTACTGCTCTGATATACTCAGATCACATAGCTATTTCAATGCCTACTGAACCTTTATTAACAGTGTATCTACCAATCCATATAACTTCTAGCACCTCCTTCAATCATTTCCAAAAAGTCCTTAAAAACCACTAATTAACTAACTGGCTATGCTCATGTTACACTCCAGGTTAAATCTAATTGTGTCACATGTTCAGATAAGTATAAACAAATTTGCCCTAAAAAGCTTGTAAACCCAGACACTGGTAAAAAAAAAAAAAAAAAAAAAAACTTTATTTTTTAAGTTTTTGACTATGTACCGTAATGTTTTCACTATGTACCTTAATGACTGTCTACTGTACTGTCTAACTAAAACTGTTAACTTCTAACCTATTATGTATTAAAATCAATTGTATGTTCTATATTTTGTTCTCTCATGTACTGCATTCTATTGTATTGTGGAGCTTTTCTCCCCGGGCCTCTGCTGAAAATGGACCTGTGTCCAGTCGGACTTTCCCAGAAATCAAATGTAAATAATTAAATAAATAAATAAATATATCTCATCCTAGATTAAGGAATAATAAAAGATGCTGAATTAATTCCTAATGGTATTGCCCACTCTCACTTTAAAGATGTTGCTAATACTCTTGCAGACAAATCGACCCAGAAACAGGCACTGAACTTTCACAAATTCCTAAGTGTCTTCTTCAAAGATTATTATGAAACATGTCCACACAGCACTCCAAAGCTAAATATAATATCTCTGATAGCCCTGACAATATACCTGGTTATTAAAGCAAGTGACACATACATCAGCTCTGTACCCTTCTAAAAACTGTTCCCCTTAAATAGAGACATACAATATGTTCCTGGGAAATATAATTTATATTATTATTATTATTATTATTATTATTATTATTATTATTATTATTATTATTATGTCAATCCATAAAAGGGAACCCACCTCAAACCCCAAGAACTATAGACCCACCAGCCTTGAAAGCCTAATTTGCAAAGCCATAGAGTATACTATATCTGGTTTCACTAAACCCAGTATAGAAATCTTTTCTCCTCTAGACAGACAGCAATATATTTTTGTCAAATCAGATCATGTCTACTTAATTTAGCAAAGCTCTTTGAAAAAAAAAATTCTAAGCTTGTTTCCTGCCTTTTCTGTAACTTGTCTAGTCCAGATACAGATTTGCTGGAACCAGGACTGTATGTAAGCTTCTGGGCCCCCCAAGCCTTTCTGTGTTGGAGGGAAGCCTTCTAGCTTATCAGTGGGAGTGGTAAGCAGTAGGTAGCCTATCTACCACAAGAGTGGTTTCTGGCCCATAAATTGTAGTTTACTTGCCATTTGGCAGTTTTTCCATCTCTTTCAACTTTCTGGTTTAAAAGCCTGCATTTGCGCTTGTTTCCCACCTTTCCTTTAACTAGTCTAGTCCAGATACATATTTGCTGTATCCAGGACTGTTTGTAAGCTTCTGAGCCCCCCAAGCCTTTCTGTGTTGGAGGGAAGCATTCTAGCTTATCAGTGGGAGTGATAAGCATTAGGTAGCCTATCTACCACAAGATCCAGGTACAGATTCTTAGTTTTAGCACTTGAATTTGCTTATTCATGCTTAGCACTTGTTCAGAACTTGTTGTTAGCACTAAATAGGCTACAAATTACTACAGCACTCAACTTTCCTCTTTACCTAGAGGAAAACAGTGTTTGTACTTACTTTCCTCACTTGCTTAGAGGAAAACAGCTCTTATACTCACTTTCCTCACTTGTCTAGAGAAAAGTAGTTTTTTATTCAGGCATGTCCAAGGGTCAGCTCTCAGTGTTCTCCCCTGTCTATCTGATGAATCTGGGCATCTTGGGGCAATGTAGCAATTGCCTCATGTACACAGACAACCCTCTCCTTCTACCACCCAACACCACAACCTGTGAGAGATGCACTTATCTAGCCAAACTGAAGGTAAAGCTTTCTCCATCCAAGACTGAACTTGACAGTCAAGAGGAGAAGGTAAACACTTGTACCATACCACACTCATCACATAGTCCTACTAAACCTACACCACCAAAAGCCACACATAGAAACACAAAAACATTTGCAGAGGCTCTCAATAATAATCTGCTCAAGAATCAGAGACATCCAAAGCAGAAACGCAAGCAACCTCCACCCCCAACACAACCCAAATGACACATAGCACACAGACTCAGTGTGCCAATAAACTACAGCCCATAAGGCAAAACAACGTACCCAACACACTAGTCATAGGTGATTCTATAGTCAGGCACACTGATGTCCCACTCACCAGGCTAAACAAGGAGAAGGTTACTGTCAGCTGCCTGTCGGGTGCCAGGATCCGCCACATAACCCACACACTCAGGTCACTTCACAACAAGTATAAATATGACTCTGTCATTATCCATGTTGGTGTGAATGACCTTAGACATACCTCCCTGGACTACATGAAAAGAGACATGGAAGAGCTCTCCGATCTTGTAGCCCAGGCAGATATGACCCAAGCCCTCAGTAGCATCCTGCCATCACCCAGAATGATACCGCAGTACAAGGACAAAATAATTGACTTCAACAATTGGCTAAGCTTCTGGTGTCATTCTAAGGGGATCCAGTATCTGTCTGCCTGGGATGGCATGGTCAACAGACCACGATGCTCTTTGCCTGAGATGGCCTGAACCTACCTCCCCTGGGATTCCGGATACTGGCTAAGGGTCTTGCTGTTCCTATAGTGTATTTTTTTAGGCAAGGTTCAAATGACAAATTCACCACCATAATAGGAACAGGCAAGCAAAAACTGAGGCTAATGCTACTCAATGCTAGAAGTCTAAATCTCAAAATTTACTCAGTCGAGGAACTACTTAAAATAGAGAACATCGATATCTGTGCAGTACTGAGACCTGGTTCAAGGCTCTAGAGAGCACCCCTGCATTACCAGGCTATAACTCATACTACTCTTTTCGGCCATCTAACCTGGGCCAAAACACCAAAGGCGGAGGTGTATCCATGTTCATTAAGGGTATCCACACTTCCAGGCTAGTTGCAGCATAATGCATCCGAGGTTATCCAAGTGCAACTAACTCTGGGCAAAACTCCAGTCCAAATTGTAGCTTGCTACAGATCCCCCACCATGCCCCAAGATTCCCACTCTTCTTTTCTTGATATACTGGAAAATATTAGGGTTCAACCAAACACACTAATAATGGGTGATTTCAACTACCCCACCATTAACTGGGAAAACTAATCATGTACCAACTTGTTCACTCAATGCTTTCTGGTATTCATTAATTCCAATGCCCTGGATCAACTTATCCACACCCCTACCAGTGACAACAATATCCTAGACCTAGTCATTACCAACCTGAGTGACCGGTGTTCCACACCTGAAGTCAACTCCTCATTGGTCAGATCCAACCATAAGCTAATCACCCTAGATATCTGCATCCCGCCCCCACCCACCATTAAAAAAACCACAGTAAAAAATTTCTTCAAAGCCAACTTCATGCTTCTTAAGACAGAAGTGACGAACCTCATGACACCCATGCAGATGGACAATACAGTTACGACTGCTGAATCCTACACAAATGCACTCTATAAGCACTTACACAAGTGCATGGATTGTTATATCCCAAACAGAACCAAGATGCTATCCTCCAAAAAAGGGAAGCCAACCTGGTGGTCCCCTGCCATAAACAAACTCTACAACAGAAGGAGGAAACAATTGGAAAAGAGAGTAAAATCCCATGAGTGGAGGAGCTCCTAGTCAGCCTCAGTAAGAAGCTGAGATCCCTTATAAGATCCTCCAAAGCTAGCTACAAAAACAAAATCACCACTGATTCCAAGGGCAACCGCAAAGCATTCTATAGCTATGTCAAGAATCTCAGTGGCAACACCCAGATCTGCTCTGAGTTACAGCACAACAGCATGGAAATTACAGAACCAACTGATATTGCCAAAATCCTGGCAGATAGGTTCAGTGCTAACTTTACCCCGCTCTCACCCCCTAAAGGGCCCATATCTATACAGGAAAAAAGCAGAGTCCCTGTAATCACATCTATGCAGGTAAAAGCTGCACTCTCTAAAACCAAAAACACAGCATCCATGGGACCGGGCAACATCCCAGGCTGCATTTTACATGAACTTCAGAACGAACTGGCTCCCCACCTAAGCACCATGTTCAGTCACAGTCTCACGTCAGGCTATTTGCCCACTGAATGGTGTACAGCAACAGTTATCCCACTCCCCAAAGGAGGAGCCACCACTGATCCTGGGAACTATCACCCTATTAGCCTGACGAGCCTGGTTTGCAAAGCCATGGAATGTATCATCATGGAACTCATAAACAAAGGCATTGGTAACCTCCAAACACTGGACCCCAACCAGTTCGGGTTTGTGAAAGGCAGATCATGCCTTCTGATCCTGATTGACTTCTTTGAGGCAGTCACCAAAGCTGTAGACGAGGGTAAGGTGGTTCACACAGCCTATCATGACCTCGCCAAGGCTCTCGACACCATTCCCCATTCTGGAATTATAGCTAAACTCACTAAACTAGGTATAAATCCCTACATCACAAGATGGGTTGCCAGCTGGCTCACTGACAGGACCCACACTGTAAATTTTGCAGACTCCAAATCTGACTTCAAACCAGTGACAAGTGGAGTACCACAGAGTTCAGTCCTCGGACCTCTCCTGTTTGGTACCTATTTATCTGAAGTACAGGCTAACACAGAAGGCCTCTGGCTAATGAAGTTCACAGATGACTGCAAACTAGGAGCCATATTCGAGTCCCCAAATGATGTGGACATCCTACAGAAGGGCCTCACTGAGACAGACGCCTGGTGTCAGAGGCATGGCCTCAAGCTCAATGCCAAAAAGTGCATTGTCATCCCCTTTGGTAAAAACTCTCTACCCATAAACTACCACATAAATGGCAGTCTACTTAAAGCTGAATGTGTGATAAGAGACCTTGGGACCCACGTGGACAGTAGTCTCTCCTTTGATAATCACATCATCACAGTAATCAGGAAATGTGGCACACCTCATCACAAAAGGGTTCTCATCCAGGAGAAAATAGGTCATTGTTCCCCTTTACTCAGCACTCATTAGACCCATTATAGAGTACATCACCCCTTTTGGGATGTACCTCACAAGACATCTGTAGCAGCTGGAAAGGCCACAGAAGTACCTCACAAAGAGGATTACTGTGCCTGACATATAAATCTATATTAAACCCAGAGCTGTTGGAAATGCTACACCTAAAGAAATCCCAATCCCTTTGAGCTACATGCTCTAGGGACCTAAACCATGTCACCACAATAAACAGGACATGCTGGAGGGATAGATTTCTATCCCAGAGACTTCCTATACTCTGGAACAAGCTACCCATCTATGTCAAGCAGAGTTTGTCATTAGCACTCTTCAAGAAAAATCTTGATGAGTGGATGGGAAATAGGAAATACATCCCGGTGATCACTTCTGTGGCTCTGCTCGACAGAGGCACAGGAAATTAACTTTGTTAGGTGGTGTAAGCCAGGGATCCTTGTTGGCTAGGCTTAATTAGGCCCTTGGGCTGATAGCCTATTACCTACCTATGAACCTATGAAAAATTTGCAGACTCTGTAGATAGCAGCCTTATAGTTCATACAGCATATCTGGATCTGGCCAAGACCTGTGACACTATCCCCATGCTGTCATGTTACAATTGTAGACAAGATTAAAGACCAAACTGCAAGCACATGCTGTAAGTGGCTGACTGACAGAACCTACTCAGTTAAAGCAGCAGATGCCATCACAAAAAGCAAAGGGATGTCTCTCCCATAAATCAGAACTCAGTACTGCAACCTGTTCAGTTCAACATCTGCTCCTTGAATCTCCATACCAACAATGCTGAGGTGGGTATAGCTAATCTCTTCAATTACTATAACTGGATGTTGTTTTTCACCCAGCATCTAACATCCTGTTACTACTGTAAGGGCAAAACTGTACTGGTCAGTGGGGTATTAGAAATGGAGTTAAGTTAAATGCCTCAAGGTTTAGCAGCACCACCTTTGGTAAATAAACTCTGACAGCAGGTTAAGTAGAGACCGCAGCCTACTATAGGCTGATACCGTTATTGGGGAACTTGACATTTTTGTTGCAGCTCCCTATGTTTTGACAACTACATAGCAACAGTAATCAGGAAATCTTTTCTGTCCAACCCAATTAACAATGAATAGTATTTCATGGTCCCCAAAACCCGGACCACACCACAAAAGGAGGGAGTGTATCCATATTCATCAAGGATACCCACACCTCCAGGTTGGTGGCAACGCACAAAGCATCGGAAACCATCCAGGTGCAATTAACCATAGGCAAAACTGCTCTACAATTTGTAGCATGCTACAGGCCACCCTCTCAAACTCAGGAGCCCCACACAGCCTTCCTGAAGACACTGGAGGGTATAAATGTATCTCAAAACACCATTATATTGGGTGACTTCAACTACCCGAATATAGACTGGGAACATTACTCAAGCACAAACTTTCTAGCCCAAAGGTTCCTGGAGTTCATAAATTCAAATGCGATGGAACAACTAATCACCGTTCCCATAAGAGGAGAAAATATACTAGATCTCATCATCACAAACATGGGGACAAAATGCTCCACACCGGAAGTATATCCCTCATTGGTGAGATCAGATCATAAACTAATCTCACTGGATATCCACATCCTGCCCCCACCCCAAACAAAAAAGACCACAGTGAAGAACTTCTCTAAAGCAAACTTCACACTACTCAAGACTGGTGTGGTATCCTTCAAGGCCCCCGAGCCAGTGGAAACCACAACGGAAGCCCTTACAAATGCCTTCTACGAACACCTCCAGGACTGCATGGATCAGGCAATCCTTAATAAAACCAAGACTCTTTCCACCAAGGGCAAACATCCAGTCTGGTGGACCCCAGCCATAAACAAACTTTACAATAAGAGAAGAAAGCTGTTACATGATAGAGCAAAATCCATAAAGAAGACACCGTTGATCATTATTAGTAAAAAATACACATAAAATCATCCAAGGCCAACTTTGAGAGAAAAATTGCCATAGATTCAAAAGACAATCATAAGGCCTTCTTCAGCTATGTTAGAAACCTGGGTGGAAACTCCCAGATATGCTCAGAATTAGTCCAAAATGATACAAAAATCACTGAACCCACAGACATTGCCAACATACTGGCAGAAAGGTTCAGTGCAAGGAGAGATAACTATCCCAGCGGAGTGCAGCCTCCTAGACATCTCCAATGCGCAGGTGAAAGCTGCTCTCTAAAGCTAAAAACACAGCATCAATGGTGTCCCGGCTGTGTGCTACACGAACTCAATGAGGAACTAAACCCGCACATAAGGCAGCTGTTTAATCTTAGCCTTACCACAGGATACGTGCCCAAGGAGACGGCAACTATGGTCCCACTCCACAAAGAACAAGCCTGGTCTGCAAAGCTATGGAGAGGATCATAATGGAACTCATAAACAAAGACATAGGGGACTTGCAGACATTGGACCCGACCCAGTTTGGCTTTGTCAAGGGCAGATCATGCCTTTTGAACTAAACAGTCACCAAGGCCATTGATGAGGGAAAGGCAGTCCATACAGCCTACCTTGACCTTGCAAATATTATAGAGAAACTTACCAGCTTAAATGTAAATCCATATGTCACAAGATGGGTTGCAAACTGGCTAAAGGACAGAACCCACAGGGTTAGAGTAGCTGGCGCCATGTCAGACTCCAAGCCGGTCACAAGTGGTGTCCCACAGGGCTCAGTCCTTGGCACCCTGTTGTTTGGCATCTACTTCTCAGAAGTACAGGCTAACATAGGAGGACTATGGCTGACAAAGTTTGCAGATGACTGCAAACTGGGAGCCATAGTAGAAAGTACATCGGACACAGATATCCTTCAGAGGGATCTCACGGAAACTGATAGCTGGTGCCAGAGCCATGGCCTGAAGTTAAATGCCAAAAAAACAAGGTAACCCCAAGCTACCATATAGGTGGCAATCCACTAAGCACAGAAGAGGTTATCAGGGACCTGGGGACCCTGGTTGACAGTGGCCTTTCTTTTGACACTCACATTGCTAAAGTGGTTAGAAAGACCTTCTACATTGCCCACCTGATCATGAAGGGATTCACATCCAGATCAAGTGAGGTCATTGTTCCCCTGTACTCTTCACTTATCAGACCAGTGATCGAGTACAATGCCCCATTCGGGATGTATCTCACCCGACACCTGCAGCAATTGGAGAGACCCCAAAAGTTCCTCACCAAAAGGATAAAGGGACTCCAAAATCTGTCATATGCTGCCAGACTGAAGAAACTTCAGCTCTATTCAGTCGCATACCGTCTGCTCAGAGGTGACCTGTGCCTGACATACAAGGCCATGTCCAACCCGGAATTAATGGACATGCTCCACCTCAAAAAATCCAAATCTACCAGATCCACTAGAGCAAGCGACTTAAACCTTAGCACAGATATAAATAGGACATGCTGGAGGGATAGATTTGTCACCCAGAGACTACCTATGTTGTGGAATAAAGCTGGCTCTGTTCAAGAGAAATCTTGACCGTGGGTGGGAGGGAATCATCTCTGTCTCACTGCTGGACAGAGGTACAACAAACTAATGGGCACAGTATTTTCTTATAAATGCCTTAGGGCAGATAGCCTAGTATAAACCTATGAACCTATGAACCTATAATCAGTGTCAAAATAAGCTGTAATTCCTTTACTGGATTCTCTACCTTCTGTACTTACTCCATTTAGTTTTATTGTGTTGTGATTTTTTTCACATGGGGTGTGCCTGCAAATGATTTCTTTTGATCAGCATACCACCTGAGAAAACAAAATAAATAAAATATACTTTGCCTAATAAAGTGATCATAGAATACAATGCCTTTCTAGTACATACAGTATCTGTCAAAACACAGCATGCAGCTAGAAGGACCTCAAAGGTCCCTAACTAAAAGGATCACCAAACTAAAAACCTTGGTAATCAAGAGAGTCTTGAAGCTCTATTTCTTATAGACTCCTGTGCAGTGATTTATGTCTAGCATTCTGTGCTGTTATGGACCCAGTGCAAATATGCAAACTAAACACTTGAATCTCCATCAACAAATAAATGAGACACTGTGGAGGAACAGATATATTACTCAATGATTCACCCATATCTGAAATAATCTTCTGTTATACATAAAACATAGTAATACCCTTACTTCCTTTAAGTCAATCATTGAGAGTTTGATGGACACTCAGATTTGTTCTAGATCTTACTTGTTTGCCCTATTGGAGGAAGAAGGTGTCCTAAAGGGTGACATTAGCAATCTGATCATGGTTTATGAACTGTCTCCACGTCATAACTGCGTGAATCTATGAATATCTGAATCTATGAATGATCGTATTATAATCTGAGACTGGCCATTCTATTTGCAACCTGCTTAGTAAGTTGAAACCAGGATACTAGAATATCTGCAATCATCAGCTGATGTCATCACAATCCATTCTGTGTATTTATAGAGTGGTGTATTACAGACAAGTGGATACCTACACTATGGAAGTCCTCCATTGTAGCTGCATAACACAAAAGTGCATTGTTTACCAACTTACCTAGCTTTAGACCTATCATTACAGACTCTCTTCAGCAAAATCTTAGACCACTGACTGCATTCTTGCACAGATAATAACCCACCTAATGCTGAATAACATCTTAATGCCTGCACAGAACATTGTTCAGTTGGGTCATGGTATCAGGGATGTTCTCCACAATTTTATAAATTAATTCTCATTATCAGAACATTTCACCCCATTTGTGGTAAATTTCTTCAAATTTATTACACAAATTATTATGAATGGGTTGCCAAACTTAACCAGCTCATGTGCTTGAGACAGGGATGTCAAGAAATCCTATTTAAGACCAAAGCTCAACAGATGACTGTTGCCATTCATAGTGAGATCACATAATAAGAAGATATGATCATCGACCCAGTCATAATTCTTTGTAGGGCATGGAGCTTTATCTGCTCTATATATATCCAGGGATAGAAAAAAGGAGAGAAAAAGAACTGTGGTAGGAACATGATTTGTTTTACAAGTGTTTAAACCCAGCAAAGCACTTAGTATTGCCAAACAAGCAGCAGGCAGAAATGGAGTGCCTTGCTTTAAAAAAGCAGCTGTTTGACACTTTGGTCTGCCACACTTTCTATTTCTGTTTTGAGTAGAGTGAAGGTCTAACAACTTTTAAATTATGTTTGACTTTCTTTCACTTTTCTTTGAAGGTTGGCACTGTCAGCTGCTGGTCCCCAGAGTAAGACCAGATTTTAAGAGAGCTCAGTTGCATTTATCAAGCTATTCTTAAGCAACCCTAAGTGCTGTTATAATAGGAGCTTTTTCTAGGCCAATTTCAATTGTAATTGCAGGGTTCCATGTACTACAAGTTGGTTATGATCATATGCAAATACTTTGTATCAGCATGCGCATCTACCCCCTCTTCAACTGTGTACATGAGGCCGGTTTGAGACATCAGCAGCAACAATTACTGAGAGCCAATGATCACACTGCTAGGTACTAGCTAATAGGTAGATGCATACCCTTTGCCCCTGCTCTACCTTAGTAATGCATGCTAGCCCCTTACCTCCTACCTTAGTGCAGAAAGTCTGGACAAAGGCTAAAATAATGGGAGGAGCAAGTCCCCAAAATAGGGACAGATTTTGGATATTGCTCATATAAATTTAGACAGTTGCTAGAATAACATTATTTGTGTTAACATGTATTTTCTGATGGATATGAAGTCTGAAACTCAAATACATGCCATTATTTAGTGACTTCAACCTCAGTGATTTGTCAGAAAACCACAAAATTTATGAGGAACAGACCAAAATATGAGGCAGAAGTCTGAGCATGAGGTATGGCTAGCCCTTATCCTGTTCTTCAACCTATCCTTTACATGCAGTTTACCTTAAAAAGGCCCTTTTGATAACACTACCAGCACATGAGACAGCTCAAACACTCACTACACCCCCCACACACACATACACAAGCACACACATGTGTGGATACACATGATGGTACACACACACACACACACACACACATACACACACACACACACACACACACACACACACACACACACACACATACACACTGTGTGCATATGTATGATGGCACACACTGACATGTGCATGGACATAATGGGACGCATACACACACACACACACACACACACACACACACACACACACACACACACACACACCAAATATATCCCTTTATATAACCCTTACCCAAACCCTAAATCATTCACACTGGTACACACACATAAATGCTATCCTTTACCTAACCCTTACCTAATCTTAAAACACTGTCACTCGTACACAGACTCACAGCTCCAATAGCTACCTTTGATGAGCAAAAGGAAGTCACACAAAGCAGACTTTGCAGAAATGGTCCATAGCTCAAAATGTACAGCAGTTCACTTGCTTCTTACAAATGAGTATCAGTCAAAATACCTGCAGTCATATATAAATATATGAATAAACAGATACATTAGATGGATATATATATATATATATATATATATATATATATATATATAGAGAGAGAGAGAGAGATAAATAAAATGACACACACACACACACACACACACACACACACACACACACACACACACACACACACACACACATATGCGTACACACACATGGATATGTAGATAGATAGAGAGATAGATAAATAGATAGATAGATAGATAGATAGATAGATAGATAGATAGATAGATAGATAGATAGATAGATAGATAGATAATTGTTATGTACCATGTTATCTAATGACAAATTTGTTAAATGAGGGTTCAGCCAACACAAATGGTCAAAAGTCAATTTCACTCAAAGACAAGTGTCTGAAGGCACATTTTACTAAATATGGTAGAACTAGATGCACAAATATTTAGATATGTATGAAAAAGCTTTAGCTGATACTTGCGGTTACATGTACACAGTCACTGCTAATCTGGTTCATATATGTGCATAGACAGTGATTCTCATTTAATGGGATTTTCACTTTTCTTGCACCGTTGTGTGACGGTGGAGTTATTATATTTAAGCAGGTGTGGGTGATGAAGCAGCCCACATTTGGGGAGCAGTGGGGGCTTTCCTGCTGCAAAAAAGTGGTTTTGAATGCATTTGTCTTGAGCATGTTTATAAGATTATATCTTGATAGGTTAGTACTAAGCAAGGTGCCCTTGCAGTCCATTTTGTGCCAAGCTGATTTCCCCCTTTGTGTTCTAAATAACATATTCCATTCAGTTATGGATTGGCCTTATTCATACCATGGTCAGTAATTATATATTACCCTAATAGGAATAACTGGGATCATCCCATAGATAATTTGAAGGGATGCATGCATGGGCTAAAGCATATAGGAGTTATCTCTGTCTATTAGTAGTACAGGGTGCAGTCCTGGGGTAAAATTTCTGATTCTCATCCATAGATCTAAGTTGCACTGGAAAATGGACACTGATGAAGTTTGTTTTATGAGGATGGGGTGTCTGTGCCATAGCAGCAGAATTCCTCTGTAAAATAACCTGCCCTCCTCATCATTCTGTTGATGTTGCAGAGGAGGTTTAGATCTCCATACCAAGTATTTCTCATGCCATTTGACTTGATTATGAGCAACAAATCTAAAGAATGCCTTGTATGCTAGACAATCAATCTGTAAGATACTTAGTACAGTCACAGGGCTTTCAGTTGGCCCATGTAGGACATGTTGTCTCGGCCTAGTATACTTTTAGTAAGGTATCTTTGTGGGCATTCCAGTTGCCTCATATGTCTGGATAGATACATGTCAAAGGGTTCATTTTATTCAATGAGTGGCATAATGAAGGCTGAATAAAGGCAATAATGACATTCCTAGATCTAGACACAACCCCTTTGTTTATAGATAGATAGGTAGCTAGAAAGACAGATAGATACTTAGATAGCTAGATAGTTAGAAAGTCACACACACACACACACACACACACACACACACACACACACACACACACACACACACACACACGCACACACACACACACACACACACACACACATGCACGCACACACACACACGCACGCACGCACACACACGCACACACGCACGCGCGCACATACACACACACGCATGAACACACACACATGCACGCATACACATGCACACACACACACACACACACACACACACACACACACACACACACACACACACACACATATCACAGAGGCAAACAAATGCCCCCCTCCCCCAGACAAGATGGGCTAAAGCTGCTGCTGCCTGTAATGAGCATCAACAGCCCCTTCATTATTGCCTCCTTGGCACAGTTGTTCTACTCACTGCCTCGTCTCTCTCAATCAGTGCCCCCACCAGCACTTGACTGCTGTCATATTTAATCATCTTCATGACCTACTTCCTACCTCCTCACATTAACTCTAAATGTTTACTACCATAAGAGGAATAGGGATGGCAGTGAAACATCTGCACCTTAACTTTTTCAATGATAAATTTCAGTTGTAATCCACCTCCATAACATTAACACTTCTTTTCATGCCATCCACCTCCTTCTGTAACCTATAAGTGGATTTAAGTCTCAATTATGTTAAGCCACCGTTATCTTAAAAAGTGAAGTGAATACAAAAATACATATTCTTGAAGATGTACACTGACTAGCATCAGTTTTCTCTAGCTCTGCCATTTTAAACATTTCTGGCAGGATTTAATATTTTCAAACAATCCTTATTGAAGTATTTGTTCCTATTTTGGATGCCCTAAGTATAATCTAGAATTGTGTCAAAAATATACAACTTTATTGGAATTTTCCTGTCAAACAACCTCCTGACAACTTTCACCCAATTCTTCTGACTGAAAGATGAGTCACTGTAAGAATAATTCCATGGACTCTTCATTCAAGAAAGAACTTCCTTGTCAACTAACATACAGGAATTGTCACTGAAATTGAACAAAATGGACACAAAAATAGATGACTTCAAAGAGAAATGTTCAAAGCAGATGGATTTGATAGATAAAGACTGACAACTACAGAAAACCCAGATCTCAGGTATTGAACAATCTCTTAATGACATAGATGGAAGACTGCATGAGGGGGAGAACAACATTGAATTTTTATTAAAACAAAATACTTTTCTTCAGAATAAACTAGAAGATCTGGAAAACAGATCACGAAGGAACAATATACAGATTTTTGGATTACCGGACAATATTGAAGGCAATAACATGGTGAGTTTTTTTAACTTCTTGGCTGCCTTCTATCTTACATCTTTCAGCAGCTCTTTCATATGAAATTGAACGGGCACATAGATCACTTGCTTCATACCCAAATAATATTATAGCTAGATCAGTAATTGTGAGATTTATGTCTACACAAGATAAAGAGATAGTCTTGAAAAACTGCATGGGCCAAATCACCTATAAAAATAAAAGACAATGCTATCCGCTTTGACAACGATTATTCAACTTATGTCATTTCTAAAAGAAAGCTTTTCCAGCCGCTAATTAAAGAACTTACTAATAATAAATGTCTGCGAGTACACCGATAAGTGCCAAAGCAATAGCTGAGAACAAACTCTAGTAAACTGATATAAAATAAAACACTGAAGTTTTATTGTAAAATACGGCAAACCAAAAAATCAAAACCAATACAAGAGTTTAAGAACCAAATCAAAGCACACCTTTTATTTCCTGCTAGACTGAAATTATTCCTCCCTTCTTCTTTCAGCTTTTTCCCAGTTTGGGATCACCACAGCGGATCACCTGTCCACTCATGATTGGCAGTAGAGTTTTACAGTGTTGAGTTGCCAGCCCAGTGCCCAAACTTCCATTGAAGGCACACACATGCACACACTCACACCTAGGGCCAATTAAGAGTGTCCAATCCACCTACAGCATGTCTTTGGGATGTGGGAGGAAACTGGAGCACCTGGAGGAAACCCACGTGACTACAGGGGAGACATGCAGACTCCGCACAGAAGGCACCCCAGCCAAGGATCGAACTGGGGAACCTCTTGCTGTGAGGTGACAATGCTAACTGCTGCACCACTGTGGCTGCCCTTGAAATTATTCCTCCCTCATGGTATTAAAGTTTTTGAAGATCTTGATTTTGCTGTGACATTTATAAGATCAAACAGAATTTTAGATAAAATAAAAGATATGGATTGGTCAAGCATCTCTCTGAAAAGAGTTGCAGAAAATAACTGGAAAACAACTGACAAGAAGATGTTCTTAAACAAGAATCTTGGTTCAAAATCTATAAATCTGGAAATGTCTCTGTCTGTTGTAAGAAGTTTCCAGTGTCTTTTAATGATTTCAGGTTGATACTGCCATTAGGAACTTGAGGGAGAAAGGCTATGAGGATCATATAATTCAAAGTAGTGTGGTTAATGTCACTAATAAAAGACAAAATGAAGCCAGACCATATTTTTCATCTGGCAGTAGTGAGTATGTTAGGAGACAGAAAAGATCCAATGACACAAATTTGAGGTTTAAGGTGACATATACTACTGATATTAGTAAATATACTGAAACCATTAAAAGACACTGGAAAGTTCTTACTACAGACAGAGAAATTTCCAGATTTATAGATTTTGAACCTAGATTCTTGTTTAAGAACAATAAGTCATTGAAACGTAGGTTATGCTATCCTACGTATAGGTTTATAGGTTCATAGGTTCATAGGTTCATACTAGGCTATCTGCCCAAGGGCATTTATAAGCCTAGCCCATAGTTATGTGGCTTTCGCCACCCCTTTAGTTTGAATAAAAACAGCGTATACACAGCGTAATTACTGTTCACATGGTACTAGACCTTGTGGACATTGTAATTGGTGCACATACATTGACACCAGCTTTAGTTTTGAACATCCTGATTATGGTACATCATATACTTTTAAAATAAATGCTACTTGTGATACCTCACACATAGTATATTTGGCTGACTGTATGAAATGTAGAATGTTCTACACTGGTAAAACTGATTGTCCTTTTAGAGAACGCATCAGCATGTTTACCATATTAATAAGGGCAATAGTATTAATGCACCTGCCAAACATGTATTGAACACTGACTCCACTCACAGTTTTCAGTTTTTAGTAGTTGCTAGAGTCTATGAGAATGTGAGACAAGGGGATATATGTAATAGAACTAAAGATCTGGAATCCACTTGGATTGTAAGGTTGAGAGGGGATGCAAGGCATGGACTAAATGAGTCTATTCCTTTAAAAGTTAAATTAAAGCTGAGACCCCTAAAGAGATAGTTTTAACAATATAATATAAGTAAGATATACAGCTTGTTTTATTGTTTTTATAAATATATATATTTTGTGTTTTAAAATGTCCATGTGTCTTTAAATGTACTATATCTCTTTTAGTTTAAATATATATCATGTGATTTTCAGTTTGTATAAAGGGTGTGTACTTGTTAGTGCTTTTTGATACACCTGATGATGCCTATTTGGTGAAAGCACTTGTGTTACTGTTTGTGCAGTGAAGTAAAAGTTTTTAAACTGGATATAGCAGCCATTTCTGTGTCTTCCTCTACTCATTGTTCATTGGATTTTGAACTTCAGACACAGTGTGTGAGCCAGTTCTTTGTGGTAGTGCTTTTACTAGTTTTTCTACTTGTTTTTATATTTATTTTAATATGTTTTTTCGTATAATTGATTCCAATGCCCTTTTCTTGATACATTAGTTGTTGAGTACATTTTTAACAGCTCAGTGTCTAATTTGCGTATTAAAGGTCACAAGCCTTAATTTACCTTGTGTAGCATCTTTGACAACATTTTTAACAGCTCCCTCTAAAAGACTAACGTTTTGCATTTTGTTGCCTTTAAAGATTGGTCTCGTGACACATCTGTTGAATTAGTCCTTTTAGCTTCTACGATCGTTGCAACTGTAAACGAGAGAGGAAACCCTACGTTTGACCTTATTGCAAAGGAAGTTTATA
The DNA here is from genome assembly GCF_019279795.1 of Protopterus annectens. NCBI lineage: Eukaryota > Metazoa > Chordata > Ceratodontiformes > Protopteridae > Protopterus > Protopterus annectens. The sequence goes on from NC_056748.1 coordinate 666,408,750, forward strand.
GAATGCTGAAATGCAAACAACTTGCCATCATTCCTTATACTCATAAATCCTCAGAACGAAACAAGCACTCTTTTGGACATTTTACTCATAATATATTATTTTAATTTGTCTTTTGTTTATTGAAGGTATATTTATATCTTTTTTTTTTTGGAAACAGACCATCTGCTGCATGACCACAGTAAACAAAACTGAGATAGTGCTGTTACATTCATTCTTTGACTTAAGATATGCCACCAATCTTACTGCACTATTTACAGGTGCAGGGAAGAAGTTTTGACTAGTAACCTCAGATGTGAGCAATAATGTGCAGCCTGGTTGGTATATGTATTAAGTACAAGACTACAGAATCTTAAAACATACCCTTACTCTGAGGTACATTAGTCTCAGAGTTTGCATATATAGATAGGAGCAGTGAATCCCCCACAAAAAATGTTCTGTTTCTGTTACAGTAAAAAGTTTTATTGTTTAATTTACAATTGTGTGTATTATCTAGGTGATAAAAGATAACCCAGTCCATGATTTATAACAATATTCCTGATACCATTCTTAACTGTTTGCCAAATGTGAAAGTCAATGAATTATATGATATCTCATCAGAACCAGGATAGTGGCATGGATTTCTAGTTAGCATTATGTGTTTTTTTTTAAATTGTTGGTGGCTCTTTCCTCAGAATTTAGAACATTGGCTTTGACTATCTGGAGTAGTATGAATTTTGCATGAATTGTTGATAGAGGCATGGGTGGGCCTAGCTTTCTACAGTTGTCTCTTTTGCTTACAAATGAGTTTATGGGCAGTTAAATGACATCTTACAATGCTAACTCAAAGGTATACATATCTTAATCTAATCCAGTGATATACTTTTTCTTTGACAAATCCATTGCAGAATTGTTTACCCATCTAGTTTAAGATATAATAGAATACAGTCTGGATGAGTAAGCATCAGTAATTTCTACTTGTCATCTAGAAGTTGCTCATTGAATGGAACTATTAGAAGGTTCTGTGCTGTTCAGGAAAATTTGACAGAACAAAAGTGGAGTGTCACATGCCATCAGTTTAGCCGATGGAATGGCAAAATGGTTAAGATCTTAACCTCACAAATTTAAAATACAGGTTTGAGTCTGACCTCCAGTTATTGGCTAGACTCGTAATAGTTTTCAGACTTATAGCCTAGCATTTACCAATGAACTTATATACTACAGCATACCAAGTCTTAATACAAGCATTTGTTTATTACACCTTTCTAGCTTCTCCTTATTGTGAACCTTCAACAACTTATATACCAGTTCTCTTAACTTTTAGTTCTAGAAAAGTAAAATTGTTTACTTGTCTGAACTCAGTGTACCAAATACATTTTTAGAAGTAGCACAACATGCTTGAGTATAAAAAAGTGCAGTTTAATACATCTGATTAGCTTGGAACACAATACAGCTATTCAGAAAATGGTAAACTTCAAGTTAACAGAAGATATTTGTTCATGAGGTACTCAGATTTTAGTGACACATTATTCATGCAGGTTGCTGACAGCTTCAAATGGCTACAGTCTTAAAGTATTAATTATGACTTTTGCAGAATAATCCAAGCAAAAGCTTTACTGAAACCAGGCTTTCACAACAGAAGTAAAAAAAAAGTATTTAATTTAGGTAGGATGTGTTCCCAGTGGTTATGCAAATGTTCAGTCTTAATCAAATCTATTTGCTGCATTACTTCCAAGACAAATGAATCACATCGCTTATCATGACAGTCTCTTTTCATGAAGAAACATTCTTGGACTTATATTATGCTTTTTCTTGTTTTGTCATCTTTTGGGGTAGTGTAGTGGAGTGGTGCCTTCTGTCGGAACAGTGTCTTTCGGGAGCTCTAGTGACAGTTCCTATCTCAGTCCTGCCTCTGTGTTGACAATTCTTAGATGGTAATTGATTTGGTTAAATATTTGCTTTGTCCTACAGTGGATATACAGACATAATACAGAATGTGGGTTTTTTCCATGTTTGTTTTCTTCCCGCTCATCTGTTTGGTTTTAAGTATTTGAGGCATAGATAACAAGTTAATCCCATGGATGCATCACTGTTTCTAGCCTGTTATTTGGAGTGTAGCTACCTAGCAGATTGAAGAAATGTGACTGGTTGAAGCATCTTGACCGGTAGTCTTGTCAGTTTTTAAGTTTAGAGATTGAGTTATCCGGTGTGCATTTTCTTGATATGGTGCTGTTCGAGTTTGTGATGTGCAGATCATTCACTGAGGTTTGCAATAGTTGTAGGAATATGGATTATTGATACTTAATGAACTAGATGGATAAATCATGTTGTGGGTGGGTGGTGTGTAAAAGTGAGAATAAAGGATGGGGATGGAAATGGGACATAACAGGTCTATGCAGTTTGAGATTTTCTATGGCATCTGGAGATCGTGCATGGATTATGATTGGAATGTTTTGTACTTTGATGGGTAGTGCTGAGGGTATCTGCCTATCTTGTGATGTGCCAGTGAATAGATACACTTAGTGTTTGATAGCAGTGTTTATCTTTTACAAGGGCTATAGGGAACATCTTTGGTTATTGTAAATTGGCTGTGATGTTGGGGCTACATGCTTGGACTGGTGTTGTAGAGCTCTTACAATATTAAACAAGCTGCTGACATCCCATGACACTGTGTTTGATTTACAGTTAGTCAGCATCTTGGTTGAAGATTACAGCATCCCATGTTATCTTCCTGTGGATCTTGGTGGCATTTCTACCTGGAAGGTAACAGGGATTAATTTTATTATTTAATTTAATTTTTTATTATTTATCCACAACAAAACCAGTGATATAAAAATTGAGCAGGTCCTGCTCAATTTTTATATCACTGGTTTCGTTGTGGATATATAATATTTTTCGGCTTTGTGGTTTTGCTTATTAAGTTTATTATTGTTCTTAATAAATCTTAAATAGCCTATATTAATAGTATCTGACATGTGAATTAGCATGCCTAGTAGTCATAAGGCATTCTCATGTTCAAATGTTTGGGAATAGTCCCCACCTGTGCAGCACTTAATGCACGATACTATTCTAGTGCACGACCCCTTTTTATTTTGTTCTTTTTTCTCTCTTCTCTTCTATTCTTTTCTACTACAACAAGGCTCATAAAATTTTGAAGACTTAGTCAGGATATAATGTTTTGCTAATCTTGATCTTTTTAGTTGTTAGCCCGATATACATTTATGCAGCTAATGTCTTTGCTTCCATGTGGATATTTAGTGGAAATTTTGCAGACATTTAAACTAATGCTTTGTCCTTTTACTTCCTATAGTTCTTCTATCCTTAATTTGTACTGATACAGATATGTCATCAAATATTCTTGATTGCTTATTATATCAAGTAGTGTTATAGAAATTGACAGATAATTTTAAATAGAGACGGAGTTAAAACCTTACAAATTTCATATATGCTTGACTGAATTTCAATTTTACAATATATGTTCAAGTCTAACTTTACTCTGTTTGATGTACTTATAATTTAACAATAATCTATAGTTAGTAAAATAGACTGTTTTGATTTTGAAGAGCTATTTTTATCATTTTATGTGGGAATATGATGTACGGGATCCATATATTTTCTTGTTTTATTTCAAGGGGAAACAAACTTTTTGGGGGTTAGTGGTAGGGTGGGAACTAACTGTTGTTTGTAGTAGGCTGGTTAACTTAAACAGGGTTACTGTTTATGTTGGGAGTCTCTTCTGAACTCCATGAAGGGGTTAATGGTTTATAGAATTCTAGTTTCATTGTACATAGTTGTTTTATGTTTTCAGTTGGTGTCTGTATTTTATATAAATTTGGTTTACACTACTGTTTCATATTGTTTTGACTATAGATTTAGCAAAACAAATAATACTGATGGAGTGAATTTTTGTATTTATATAATGGTAAGTTATTGATCATCACTCAAGTGAACCCAAACATCACCTTTAATGACCTTTTTAAAATGTATATCTATTAATATCAATCGATTAAATAATACTTGCAAAAGGGGAAGTTTATATAAATACCTGAAATGTTTTAAATCTAATGCTGTATTTCCGCAAGAATCACATATTCTAAAAGATGACTTAAATAAACTTAATAGTAGAAATGATTTAGTGGTATCCAGTTCTTATCATCATCATCATCATCATACGAAAAGGGGTGTAGCAATGCTAGGGAATAATTCTTCACCTTTTATTAAAATAATAGATACATATAATGATGACAAAGGTATGTTTTATATGGTTACAATGGAGCTTAATAGGAAAATATATACATTAATTAATATCTATTGGATTTCTGAGATTGGAATTCATACAGTTAAACAACACTTAAATCAAATAGTACAATTATCTAAAGTAAATATTATTTTGGCAGGAAATTTCAATTGTATATCAAATAGCAAATATTCTACTGCCTCTAATAAAAGGAGAATATCATCCTCAGCCAAAAACTTGAGTGAATTTGCAGATACATACCACATTAGAGACATCAATGATTTTTCTGATCCAGATTCTCTTTTTTACACAAACTTCTCACAAAGACATGGTACGTATTCTAAAATTGATAGGGTTTATGTTTCTAATCAGTTAATAATCTAAAGTCAAAGTACTTTCATGTCTACTATCGGATCATAATGCTATATCCTTTGAATTATTAATTAGTTCAAACTATTGTACTCAAATTAAAAGAATTCCAGCCTACTTAACTACCGTATCAGACTTTAAGGACTTCATTATATCTGAAAAACAAAATTTTATTAAGCTTAATAGTACTGAGGATACCTCAGAGATATATATATATATATATATATATATATATATATATATATCTGGGATGCCTTAAAAGCTTGCCTTTATGGGAACATTACAGCTTGGTATATAAATTAAAAAAAATGGATAAGGAATTAAATGATCTCCAAGAGAAAAATGATAAGATAAAACTATATAATCAAAAAATAAAACCAATAAGGTTTAAGAAGTCAATACTTTGAATAGTAAATACTTAGAAATTTTAAATCATAATACCATGATTAATATAGAGAGATTTAAATTTATGAAGTTGTCTACCAATCCTAAATCATTAAATAATTTGGCAGTCAAGACTAAGAGACTTAATAAATTTAATCATATTAAAAAGATGTATTTGGCTACAAAAAGAAAAATGTAACTGAAATAGGAGATATCATAATGGAATTTAGAGAATACTTTAATAAAATGAATCAGAATTCAATTGCATTAGACTCTAAAAAACTTGTAAGATATTTCATTAAAAATACACCAAAATAAACTAACAACTGCAGGTTAATGCTTTTTCAATGTCAGAAATCAAACATCAAATGAATACCTTAAAACAAAATAAGGCCCTAGGTAATGATGGAATTATTCCTGAAATCTATAAAATATTACCTAAATAAGCTTTGACCTTAATGCACCAAGTCTTTACCCAATGTCAAGATCTAATTAATGTACCTCCCTCTTGGAAATACACTCTAATCTTGCATATATTGAAAACAGATAAAGATCCTAATAGGTGTTCCTCATATACATCAGTCTCTCTTTTAAATGTAGATTACAAAATATTTATGACCATTTATGCTAATAAATTGAAGAAATTTCTTCCATTCCTAATCAATGAAGCTCAAACAGGTTTTATCCTAAATAGAAACACATATGACAGTATTAAGAGTATTAACTGAAATGGACTTTGCTTTTAATTCAAAGGAAACTTTAACACTGGTCAGTTTAGATACAAACTGTGCTTTTGACTTTGTTCATTGGGATTATCCTTTTTAAACTTTAGAAACATAATTTTTTTTCTAATAAGTTCATGCAACTTATTATTCATCTTTATAGTGGATGTCAAGCATACATAAATATTGGCTCTTATATATCTTAAAACATCCAAATTCATAAAGGGACTAAACAAGGTTGTCCTCTTTCTCCTTTGCTTTTTACTCTCATTATGGAACCCCTAGCAAATCTTATAAGGATGAATTCAGATATTGAGGGTTTTAGTTTAAACTCAGAAGTGACTTCCAAAGTACAATTGTTTGCTAATGACATTCTTCTTACTGTTAAAAGAACTAATGAAACTTCTCATGCTATTTTTGACATGATGGAACATTTCCAAAAGAAATCTAGTTTAATTTTCAATAATAATAAAACAAAAATACTTTCCATTAATTCAAATATCAGCTATTGGGACAAAAATGTATATTAATTATTTGGTTAAAACAGATTTCTTAACATATCTAGAAATTATAATAGCTAATAATATAAATGCTATAATAAACTTAAATTATAACAATTGCACATCCTCTATTAGAACTTTTATAATTAAATGGAATACACTTATGTTTACAATGGAAGAGAGACTCTTGATTATCAAAATGATCATTTTACCTAAAATACTTTACATTATACAATCTGCATCATTAATGCTTCCCAAAGTGTTAATAAAACAATTCAACTCAATGATTCTGAAGGTCTTGCAGTTTCCAAGTAAATGTAGAGTAGCTCTTACACACCATATAAGGGATTGGTCCTCAAGTGGAATAGGTTTGCTTGATATAGAAATGTATTCTATCTCTTCTGTGATCAAAACCTTTTCTTTGTTAATCAATCTACATTTCTCAGCCAAATGGGGAAAAAAAATCAAGAAGTTTTTTGCTTTAATATGGAAGAAATGTCTAATTCTAATAAACTATTAATTATAAAAATTCATTTGTTTTGATTTAAAAATATATATATTTTATAATGAATAAACTTCCAAGAAACTTTCCTCATCATATGACACTCCTATTGAAGGAATTTCAAAATGTTATCTGTAAAAATATAAATTATAAAAACTGGATTTTTATCTTGTTTCTTATTGCTTACACAAAAAATATTATGCCCACCTCAAACTCTTCTAATATGATTTTGCTTAAAGACAAGGATCTTATCTATTGGTCTCAGTTCTTGGCTGGGGATAAATTAATCTCTTTAGACTATCTAATAATTAGATACAATTTAAATAAAGATTTGTGGTTACAGCTACGATCACATAGACAGTGTATGATTCATTTCCATTAAGCACAAGAAAATCTGTTTCCAAATTAATAAATATTTTGATTATACTTACTCAGCAGAGCTCATTTAATGAATGTAAGGTTTCAAAAATATATATAATAATCAGCAATGAAACAAAATGTAACTTGAGTAACTACTGGAACTATTTCTCCTTAGTTAATAATAGTCCTCCTTCTGATGATGATAAGAAAATAATTTTAAAATCATCTAAGTTGACTACCTTCTCACTCAGATGGAGATTATTTTCATGGAAATTTAAGTATAGGGTTTTTTATACACCTCACAAATTGCAATTGATTGGTAAGAAAATGATATTGTGTTGAGGATGTAAAATAGACACCAAACAGATTGGTTTCATATGTTCTATGACTGTGTAACTCTAAAACAATACTGGGAAAATATTAATAGTTTTCTTCAAGCCCTTTTTACTGATACATTTGTTTTATCTAAATCTCTGATATTGTTTAACACACCAATTCCTAAATGTATTAAAAAAATAAATATAGATTATTATTGTCCATATTAGCAGTTGCTAGAAAAGTTATAACCAGAAACTGGAAAGCTGAAACTCCCCCCTTTGTTCACCGAATTCTACAATAGTTTACTGAACTATGTCAATTGGAATTGTTTTATAGTGGTTTTATAGTGGTATGTTAAACTTTTTAATAGACACTGATGTAAATACTTTAATTGTAAATTTTCTGTTTGGTTATTTTCTTGTATTGATACACACTTTCTTTATTGCACCTTTGTGAATGATTATTTTATTGTTAAAATTTAATAAAAATTGATTAAAAATACAGTCATATTCTTCTTCCTGGTTTTACTAAGCTGAACAATTGGACTCATTTAAAATAATCAAATTACCCCATATCAACTGTCAAAGAAGCATAGAACATTGCAATGCACTACATTAATTTATTTAACTGATTATATTATGTGCATCTGAAGTTAAAACTGGCATGTTATACTTATCTATAACAATTATCAGAAAAACATAAAATGAAATCACTTCAGTAACCTTTCATTAATGACTGTATTACTTCTATTATATGCATGTAGGGTATAAACTGGTATAATATCTAAGAAGACATAAATGTCCATCTATCCAAAAGTCAATTACTTTGTGTACATTTTCTCTGTATCACAGACTTACAGATTTTCTGAATCATAACTGGAAAACAGAGAAATGTATTATTCATTCTCAAAGTCTCTCATTTACCCGCAATAAGTCTTATCCCCTTTTAACTACAAACCTATATATATATATATATGTGTATATATATATATATATATATATATATATATATATATATATATATATATATATACATATATATATATATATAAAGAGAGAGTAAGAAAGAGAGAGATATCGAATGTCTAAGAGTGTTTCATAACACAACAATGTCCATAACATCTGTAAATATGGGAAACAAGCTTCATTTTACAGTTATGACAGTTTGTCTATCAGGGGTGTCTATGCTCTCTACCTGTCACATAAAATGAAAGTCTTACCTTACTTTAAGATTCTTGACAACTGCAAGCAGTTGTTCTTCCTCTTTGCAAATATCTTCTTCTTGCTACTTCTTCCTCAAAATGTCAATATATGCTTTGGCTTTCCAGTCATTTCCTTGCTTCTCTCACTATCCACTCACGTATTGTGCATAGAGAATATATAAAGAACAAAACAAAGCAGGCAAATAATGAAACACCAGCAGTGTTCTCTCCTGCAGAAGGTCCCATACTTTACTAGACATCACTGCCATCCGAGGTCATCTTACAGAGTTAGTGTCTAGTGTGCCTTTTATAAACCAGCTAGTATTCCTTGGCATCTTTTTCATCTACCTTGATTTGTATCTTGGCTGCACCTCCTTTCTCCCTTCCTAACATTGTTACAGATTAGGTGACCCCCTGCACCATATTTCCCCATACAATCTTCTGCCATGTCCTTGTATCTCAAGTCACACCGAGTAATCCATAGAGAGAGTGTCTTGATAAATGTGCAAAAGTATCCTTTAATGTAGGAAAACTGCAACACCAAGAAAACATCAGTTTGGGACAAGAATGTGATATAAAAGAACTTGAGCAAGAGGGAGTGTATAAATATTTGTGAATTGATGAAGGATTAACAATAAAACATGAACAAATGTGAATAAAACTTAGTAAGGAGTATGTCAGAAGACTTAAATTAATCCTGAAAACAAACTTGACATCTAGGAACAAAATCCAAGCTATAAACCAATTTGCTCTTCCTGTCCTAAGTTACACTTTTGGAGTGAGTGACTGGCCCCAAAATGTGCTGGATAGATTTGATAGGAAAATAAGAAGGATGCTTCATGCTCACCAAATGATTAATAAAAATCAGTGCATACCAAAATTATATATTCCTCCTTCCGAAGGAGGGATATGTCTCCTTGAAATTGACTACATGTACAGATCTGCTATCATGGGACTCCACTCATATCTGCTGACCACACAGGACCTAAATATAGTGAAAGGTTCAAAACATAAGGAGAATAAATCTAAGATGACTTCCCTGCTTAGGATAGCTGAAGTATATCGGCGTCAAGCAGGAATGGAAATCAAACTACAAGTGGATAAAAAACAGGTAGCAACTGACTCTGCCAAAAAAAACAAAAGAAAGAATATAAAGTGAAGGACCAGATGAGATGGCAAGAAATGTGGAAAATGCATAAATTTAGTTGCAAGTATAGAAAACTTTGTGGAGAACCTCATGCTTATCAGGAATGAATGCAGTAATGGTTATGGAGAGGCGGATTCAAACCAAGAGATGAAAGGTTTATATTGTCGGCACAAGATAGTTGGCTATGTACACATTGATTTACAAAGTTCATTGAACAAGTGGGAGAAACAGACAAATGTAGGTTTTGTAAAACTGAATTGGAAACAGTTGCACACCTCGTTGCTGGTTGTGATACACTAATGGCAGAAGGACTGTATACTGAAAGGCATAATAATGTAGCAAGACTGTTGCACTGGGGATTGTGCAAACATTATGGTACTGAAGTGGCTGAAAGACACTGGAAACATGAGCCACAAAGCATCATAGAAAATGATGAAGTCTACATCACATGGGATCATCCTTTGCCAACAGTTCAAAAGATAGATACTAGAAAACCAGATATAGTGGTCAAAGACAAGATGACAAAAATAGCATTGATCATTAAAATCACCATACTCAGTGACTACAGTGTCCTGCATACAGAGAGACACAAAGTCATAAAATATCAGGATTTGCAAGCAGAGACTAGAGCAATGTGAAATAGAGATACCCAGATAGTTCTGATAGTAGTAGGAGCAATTGGTCTTATAAAAAAAGAGTCTACAATCATATTTAGATATGCTACCAATACATGTAACACCTTACGAATTGCAGAAGGGTCATGACTGGGCACATTGTGGGTGCTACAAAGAGCACTTTCACTGACATCAAATAGTGAAACAATACTAATTTCATGAACTTTAATCATACTTTGACTTAGGAATGGGGTCTATTCCCATCACTGTATTAGAAACCCAAAAGATTTGGAGAAATTTAAAGAGTGTGTTCTTTTTTGTTTCTAAGGTCTTAAGTGATGACCTATCCCTAGAACCTCCCTTACTCCCTTGTCTTTGTATTTCTTTAGTAGGGGTACTGTACACTACTCTTCTTGTTTTTATTAGTGCTTACACCAGGGAGTCAGCTCGTTCACTCTCTCCTCTTAGCTTAATGAGGCTTTGTTGTCCATTCTCTCTGCTCATTTGTCTTGGGTGTCAGTATCTACAATTCTTATCAACACAAGTACTATGAAATTACAGCACTCTATAGTCCTCCTGCTTCATTTCATTCCTCCACTGGTGCACTTCTCTCTCCTCCAACCAAAAGTGACTATTTCAAAATGTATTTGCCTCTCTCATTGTGTCAACGTAAAATTTGATGGCTTTTTCTTTTGCATGACAGTAATAAGCCCACTCAGGTGCTTTAATGAGTAATGGAATGGTACACCAGCTTGCCCACAAATTCTTCCAGTTTCAGCATAATACAGGCTTTATTTGCAGTGCACCGATACTGAAAAGTCTTCCACTATCTTTAACTTGTACATCTCCTATTACCCAACCTCTCTTCCATTTTTCTAGCCTTAAAATTACCTTCTTTGGTGGCAGTGCATTTTCATGACCTTATGTCAATTTCTGACACCTGGGCTATTACTGAATATTCCCAGCCTATGTGCTATGTGCTACATAAATATGTGAGTCCAGGCCTCACTCTCATTCAGCAAATCTATGACCAAGACTTGCACCAAATTCATCTTTGTTGGAAACCACATTATCTAGTGTATTTTTATTTTTGTTTTTATCTTAAGACACTCATCCTATTTGAGAATGATAAGGCTTTAATTCACGGTGGATAATATGTTTTGATTCAAATCTTGATGTTCGAGTTTTCTGGAGCTTGAGCAACTGGAGATAGCCAGGATTTTTTTTTTATTAGTCCTGGATGCATAAGGGGCTTTATGATCCTGATCTTACAACTTTAGTTTGACTGCAGCAACTCTTTGAATTAGTTAGCTGTAGTTTTTTGCTGGACTCAGGACTGATGACATCAAGGGCCGTATAAGATGTTTATAGTGTTTTTTCCTTTTTATTGTTATCAAAATTCTTAATATCTCCAGTTCCATCCTTTAATCACTCCTATAGTTGTTGAGTTTTTTTATCGCTGTGTGTTCTCCTGGTCATCCATTTTATACTGACTTTATTTAGCCAGGATTTAAATTCCATTAACTTATTTTAACATCTCTTTACTTCTTCCACCCATTTTGCCACATTTCCCACCTTCGGTTCTATCTCTCCCACCAGTTTCCACACTTTTAGTTCCTGCTCATGTATCTTTTCATTGAGACATTCTATATCCTTGTGTTTTTTTTAACCCACTCTGGCGTTCATCGTCTCTACATCAACTGCAATAACATCAAGCTTCTTTAAACCTACATTATACAAATCTCCCTGACTGGACATTCTGTCTTACAGTTGTTACTTCTCCTTCCTCCCACACAGCTAGATGTACATTGTATTCATTTTTGTTTGTTTAGAAAACTACATGCAATCAGGCCTCTCCAGCACTTTCTAGTTCTGCTCCTCTTCTACCCCACCCATCCATTCTCTTCAGTCCCAGTAGTACTGTAATCAATTTTCATTAATTTTCAGTTCCTCTCAAGTAATTAAACTTTATCAATTGCCTTTCATGCTTGTAGAAAGCTGTATTTGTTTTGCCTGTCGTTCCCATCACTCCCACTGTGAATAGCTTAAAATCTTTTCCTTTCATGCCCCTGTTTTTTACTCCCTTACTTTGTGACTTTTGGTGCATCTCACATTTTATTTACTCACATCCACTCTGCTGATCTAGACTGGCCATCACCTGCCAGCAGCTCTCTCTTTCCCTCTCTCTTTCTCCTTCTCTCTCTCCCCTGCTTCACTCTTCAAGCTATTTGCCCGAGTACCTCTCCTTTCTGTTACATCTTATCAACAGAATCTCAGCCTCTCTCTGCTCATCTCTATCTACTCATTCATGCCTTAATATGTAGGTTTCATAGTGGTGGTTACATTTGCCTGTGACCCTTTATTTGTAGAGTTACAGCTTCATTTAATGTACATGCACTGAAATGTACAATTGCGTTATTACAGCAAGTACTGTGAAAACCTAAGCATCTTGTCATATAAGATTTATCTCTCTTATTTAATATCAAGAACAGTGTCAATCTTAAACTTTAGGACAATGAATATGTACACTGTGAATTGTAATTCTACCTTCACAGATTACAGTTACAATAGCTACGGCACTACACATTAAAACATATTAGTGTAATGATAGGTGTAGGTCTTTTATTTTTTTAATATAATATTATGTGGAAATATAAAGCATCCATTCACATAAGATTTAGAAGTAAAATTTAAAGTAATCAGGCATGGCAAATGTTGATCATTCAGTTTATATATACTGAAAAAATGATGAAGCAATGTGTAATCTGCAGTGCATTCTGGGATACTGGGTGGCATGAAATGCTCTGCTGAAGTTTTTATGGAGTATTTGTCCACCTGAAGTCTACTGTTAAGATTTAAATTCAATACATAATAAATAAGAATTAGTATTATTGTTTGAATTTCATTTTCACTCTGTAAATAATTTATTGTACAAATAATGTGCCTTATGTTTTGGGAATTCTGAGTGTACCTCAACAAATTTAAAAGACAGCAGATGTTGTCTCCCTGTAGCTTTTCTATCATAAAAAATGCATCAAGATGGAAAGAAACCATTCCTACCATGCTCCATTCAGTTGTTTAAAAATGTTTCTGCCTTGCCCAACATGTCCTTTTATTTGCAGTCACTTCAGTGAATAGAGCAGCCAAATGTTCTGAATGTCTAAATGTCAGAAGGATAGCTGTTATCTGAAATATTTTACACTGTATGCTTCCTATAGTTAGCAAAGATAATTGTGTCAGGAATTGCAAATTTTCCCTTTATGAGCAGTAGTGCTTAGTGCTTATGTTTATTTTCTGCAAAATGAAAGTCACCTACTTCCCTGTCTATATCACATAGCCAAATGACTAATTTTCTACTTTTGACTTTTTTTTGCAAAAGACACACTGCCCCTGGATTCATAAACTCTTTGTAGGTATATGCAGAGCCTATATGGAGTGTTTTCATGTATGCAATATTGCTCATCATGTGGCATTATGCCGTGCATATTAATGATGCTCAGCGTGCGTGAGCAAGGTTTCACGGCTCACACAGTGTTGCTGGCTGCAAAACCTGTAATATAAATGCGGATCATACCTACCAACCTTTTAGTGCAAGAAATCTGGACAAAGACTAAAATAATGGGGGTACAAAAGGCCAAAAATAGGGACAGATTTACAAGATTGTTCTTATAAATGTCGAAAGCAGGTTTTTATTAGCATGCATTTTCTGAAGGATATAAAGTACAAAACTGAAATGTATGTCATTATGTACAGACTTCAATCTTCAGTGATTTTTCAGAAAACCACAAATTTTACAATGAATAGACCAAAAATATGTTGCGAACAGCTGGATAGTCTACAAAATTCTGGACAGCTGGGAGGTATAATGCAGACAGCATTTCCGTGTAAGGTTGCTGGCCATGAAAGTGGATTATAGGACACCATGGCAATTGCTTTATCCTTACTTGAGTTTTCTTTATTAAAATTTGTTTGGGGTAGTGTCATAGATTGTTTTTCCTCATTTAAACTATGTGTCCATTTTATTTATTTATCTTTTTAGAGGCCAGTGTTTGAGCAATGTGCTGCTTAGCACAAATGTGTTTGGTTGTGCTCACCTGGTTTGCACGAAGCACAGCAATGCACATACTGGAGGAATGGACCACCCAGGTTGCAGACATGACCCAGACAGACACAAACATAAAATAGAAGCATTCAATTAATACTATTGGTCATCACGCAAACACAGTAAATGGTGTTGCACTGCAACTAACAGCAAGAACTTTACAATGAATACTAAGATAAGGAATATCATGTCACTAACCCTGTGGCAGCAGGTGTTAAATGTAGGCATGCAGTGCAGATGGTCTGGGGTTCTAGTACAGGGTGTGCAAATTTTGTTTTACTGTTCCGACATAGCAGATTATAGCAGTGAAGTGCAAGATACAACTGTTTTCTCAACCTTCTTGTGGCAACACCTGTAAGTGTAGGACAAACGTAGACATGGTACATTTGACTAGCGTATTTACACAAGTGCCTGTATACCAAATAACCTTGAAATTGAATTGCTTGCCACTGTTGCACATTGCTTACCATTGCACACACATGTTGCCCACTAGTACACGCCCAAAACTACTGTGTTTGAGCAAAGGTAAGCAATGAGCAAAGTTTTAAATGTTGCAAAACAATAATGTGTGTGCTCTCAGTAAGCGTGAGACTTGCAATTGGTGGGAAAGCTTCAGGACATGAAATGCAGTTGGAGGGAAATGCTCATTCTACATTGAGATTGATCTGTGGTAGACATTTCTGGTGTTGCTGGTGAGGGACTGTGCTTCAGAGCACGGAGGTGGGGTTTTCAGGAGCCCAAAGTCTTTATTGGACTTCTAGTTAAGGGGCATGGGCCTCAATTGTGCAGTTGACTATTCAGGCTCACAATACAAATCTGAAGCCTGGAATAGTAATGCCAGGACTTTGACCAATGCTATATGTATCCCCTGCACTGGTGAACAATGCAGAAATCACTTTGATTATAGCTGGATACCCTCGACCATTGGATTGGGGAATTTATTACTAGGGACACCCCACAGACATGTACGTATCGATCTCAGTGAGTAATTGTATGAGTTAAAAGCTGAATATAGTCAAGACTGGTATTTATAATGGTATTCTGTTCTGTTATTTCCACAACTGCCGTGGAGCGAGCCTTGAACGTGAGGTCCCATGCCACACATTTGTTAAGGATGTGAGAATCATGTGGTATGTATGTATGCATCAGAACAGTACTGTTCTAAATAGTAATTTAACAATATTAATAATAATAAATGTTATAGTAATTTAGTAGCATTAAAAGTTAAGAACAGCTTAGTTGGTATTTAATACAATTGTATCCAACTGAGCATGCATATCTAAGCTGTAAAAGAAAGTATGCAGTCCTTAGTCTGTACTACAAAGCAACAGTTCCGTATTCTCAAATAACAGTGAGCATGTATCTCTAAACTGTAAAAGGAAAGTACGCATGCATTAGTCTGTATGACAAAATAGCAGTACAGTATTAGAGAGCAGTCAGGTGTTGTTGGTCCAAAAACCACACTTCTGAAATATACAATACTGTTAGGTTTTCATCGTTATTACAATGTAACTTCAGACCTCTATACTAGTGGCAGAAATGACATGCTATAAACTGTATTCAGTATAATTTGATCACACATATGTGCAATATATGCATACATCAAGGATTGATGGCTGCAGTTTGTACTATAGTGTCTCTGTTATGAACTGGGTAGTTCTAAAAGTAATGCAGAAATTTGTTAGGAGTCTGCACTGCTAAAAATAAAGGTAAAAGAATAGAGTCAAATAATTGTATCATTGCTTTGTATGTCACATATGAAGTTACTAATGTTCTCCTTTTTTGTCTCACCCCAACCCTTATCTTTTTTTTTTAATTTTTTACAGTGGGGTAGGTCTGTCCCATGGGATTCTCCTGCACCCACTCCACAGGCTACAGCACCACTGTCCAGCATGTATGTTTAGTGACCTGGCAGCACCTGCTCTGCCTCCCCTGCACTACCTGGCCCCTCAGGTAATTCTGTCCTGGAGGATAGGCCTGTGGCTCCCTCTGTGAGTAGTGGCAGAGGTGGTGACTTTATCACCCAAGAAGAACTACCAGGGAGGGTAAGTAGGGTTGTGTACTGCACTGTGGGTACACACCTATGCTGGCTGCAGCACCTGCTCTCCATCCTGATTCAGAATACCCATAGGAGAAGCAGATGTCAGGCACTACAGCCAGATGCACAGTGAGGTGACTGTGATGACAGTCCACTGGGTAAGGACTAGATTCTCACTGTCAACCAGTTTGATGTGTATGGGACCTCTTTTTACCTACCCTCCCCCAACCATGGTGTTTACCCACCTCTTGTGTCTGTCACTGTCCCTATCTCTTGTCTTGTTTGTCTGAAATTGCTTCCTCACCCACCCAATGAACCTCACCCAGACATTCCTACATCCCTTCCCCAACATTCCTCTCTCGCTGCAAAATAAAAAAAAAATGGGCACATGTCCCACAAAAACAAATTGGCCCATACATAGCTCTCCATTTCACACACATGTCTTTAAGATACACTTGATTCAGTCCAATTGACTATACAGCATGATTGTGTTCTGGCCACCCCTCTCTTTGGAGGTGACAGTCCAAATTCAGTTAATATTTTGCATATACGATCACGGTTTATTGTTGAAGAAGCGAATAGCTATGGTTCTTTCCTACATCCTTCCTGCACATTCCTACCCTCCTTTCACTTTGTTTTCCCCCTGCTTGCTCTCCATTTCACCACTTTCCTGTTTTCTCTATTTCTTTTCTTTAAACAAATATTGTAGGATGGTGCACATTGCACACCAACTCAAAGCAACGGTGAATGGCAGCAACATAAGTAGATGTATTTAAAGTATCATACACACTTGTAAAATTACTACTTATACTCATATTTGAACCCAGTAACATCTGCCTCCAACAACAATGAATTAACATGTGCTGCCACAGAGTCAGGTAGTAGATGTATTTTATACAATCAATAGTAACTGACAGTTTAACAAAGCTTTCCCTTTGTACTCATCCATACTTGCTCCCCATATCACCAATGTTGTATCTTTCCCATTAATTTTGTATGAAGCATGATTGCACAATTTTTATAATGCATAATTACACAATACCCATTTCATTTTATAAAGCATTAGTGTGCAATAATGAGCAATGTTCCCCATCATGCAACACCGATAAACAAAGCTAATACAAAAGTAGTTCAGTGTATTAGCTACAGCTGTATTCAGAACCAGTACCATATGGCCCAAAAAAGAAATATATTACTGCATTAAGTGAATTGATACTTGCAGCCAGAGAGTGATTTAAGTAGTAGGTGTATGCAACAGCTGTTAAGTTTGTCATTTGCTAAGTGTCTAAAATACGCATGCTAACAACTGAGTCTGTAGCACCATTTGTTAATGCATTGATCCATTCATTTTTTGGGTCAGATGGTACTGGGTTCGAATCCAGGTATATGTAGCAGTTTCAAATACTTTTACATATAAATCCAAATTCTGCAGTGCAATAGTTGGTATGGAGTCTCTAAAATATGGCTAGATGTTACTGGTTTCCAATACAACTGTATATAACACTTATGACTGCTTTCTGCCATAGTTGTGTGTTAGTGTGCAATGCACACCTTTGTACAATTATACTTTAAGGAAAAGAATTGGGAAAGATAGGACTGTGGTGAAATGGGGAGCAAGTAGGGGGAAGAACAAAGTGAAAGGAGGGCAGGAATGTGCAGGAGGCATGTAGGACAGAAATATAGCTATCCATTTCTTCTACAGAAAAAAAAAGGTTCAGATGTACATATTATTGGCTGAAATTGTGGTGTCAACCCCAGAGAGAGGGGTGACCACAACACAATGTTGTTGTATAGCCAATTGGATTGAATCAAGTGTGTCAAGATGACATGCATGTGAAATGGAGGGCTATGTATGGAATGACATTTTTTTTGGGATGTCAAGCTGGGTGACAGTGAGAATTGAGTCATCACTCACTGGACTGTCATCACTGTCACCTCACTGCTCTGATGGCTGCAGTGTCTGATGTCTGCATCTCCTTGTGTTATTCAGTAAAATGATGGAGAGTAGTGTCTCCATCTAGCATAGGCATGCAACAACTGTATGGCGCACAATCCTATGCACCAACCTTGGCCGTTCATCGTAGATTTTAAAATCAATGCCTCTGACATTGCTCCCAGAGGGACCAACTGACCTATTCTGCAGGACAGAAGTACCTGATGGGCCAGGTAGTACAGGGGCAGCAGATGGTGTGCTACCAGATTGTGTCCCAGATGTGTTGGGCCTTGGTGCCATAGCCAGTATAGTGGAGACAGGTGGATCCTCTAGGGCAGGCCTACCCTGCTGTGCTGGGGAAAAAAAACAAGAGAAGATAAGGGCTGGAGTGAGAGAAAAACAAGGGAGAACATTAGCAACTTCATATCTGGCATCAGTGCATTGACACAATTGATTCACTCTATTTTGCTACCTTTGCTTTTAAGACTACAAACTCCTAACAAATACTGTTTTTACTGTTAAGAATAACCAGCTCATAACAGATGCACAGTATACTACAGATTGCAGCAAGCAATCCTTGATATGGGAATATATTGCACATATTCATGTTCTAATTATACTGATTAGTGTTTACAGCAGGCCATTTGTGCTACTGCTTTAGAGCATGACATTATATTGCAATATCGATGAAAACTTAACAGTATTGTATATTTAGGAAGTGTGTTTTTTGTACTTACAACCTCTGACTACTCTTTAGTAATGAACTGTTGTTTTGGCTGCCAGACTAATGCATGCATACTCTCCTGTTACAGTTGAGAGCTGAATGCTCAATTTGATACAGCTGTATACTAACCACATAAAGATGTTTTTACTTTTAATGGCAAAATAACAGTACTGTTCAGATGCATGCATGCCACTTGCTTCTCACGTCCATGCCAATCTAGTGGCATGGATTCATCTATTCAGTTCCTTCTACTCTCTAGTAATGAACTGTTGTTTTGGTTGCCAGACTAATGCATGCATACTCTCCTGTTACAGTTGAGAGGTGAATGCTCAATTTGATACAGCTGTATATTAAACAAATAAAGATATTTGTGCTTTTAATGGCAAAATAACAGTACTGTTCAGATGCATACATGCCACTTGCTTCTCACATCCATGCCAATCTAGTGGCATGGGTTCATCCATTCAGTTCACAGTCTGTGACAGCTGTGGAAAAAACATAACTGAACAGAATGCTAATATGAATACCAGTCCTAACTATATCCAGCTTTTAACTCTTACAAGTAGTCTCTGTAAGTGATACTTACACATCTGTGGGGTGCCCCCAGTCGTACATTCTTCAAT
The DNA here is from genome assembly GCF_019279795.1 of Protopterus annectens. NCBI lineage: Eukaryota > Metazoa > Chordata > Ceratodontiformes > Protopteridae > Protopterus > Protopterus annectens. The sequence goes on from NC_056748.1 coordinate 666,428,500, forward strand.
CCAACAGTTGCAGTTATCCATTTTCCTCATCCTGAGGTCTCTGTAGTGATTTGTACATTATTCTCCAGTGCAGAGGATAATGGTAGCACTGGTCAAAGCCTGGGCAAGACTATTCCATGCCTCTGACTTGTAATCTGAGATACAATAGCCCCTCTGTAAATGCCTGGTCCCATATTCATTCACTAGAGTCCAACAAACATTTTGGACTCTTGGACACCCTATCTTTGAGCACAGAATCTAAAAACCTCTCCACAAATCCCTGCCATGCCTACAACAGATCAAGACCAATATAGAATGGTGTTTTCCCTCCAATTGCAGGTATCGTGCTTACTAAGAGTGTGCACTTTTGGTTTTGCAATACTTGAAAGTGTTGGACATCACTTTCCATCATGCAAATATGCACTCAAGCATGTGCACTGCTGAGCAGTGTGCTTGAGTGATTGCCAGCAGTCTTAATTAAATGCATCCAGTTTATTTTTGATGGTGTCTGGGTCTTGTCTGCTACCTGGTGGGCCATTTGACTAGTTTGTGCACTGCTGCTCTGCTTTCAAACCAGATGAGAATAGCCAAACACGTTTGTGCTAAGCAGTGCATCGCACAAACAGTGCTTCCCCCACAAAAATAATAAAAAAGTTTAAAAAATAAGAAACAGTTTAAATGAGTAAAATCAATATATGACACATATAGTAGAAAATGTTAGTACACATGAGATATGTCTACATAAGTCTGGATCCCAACTCTCACTCCATTGTACCTTCAGAAAACAGGAGGGGGGAGTTATCCATCTTTGCCACACAAACAGCTTTGCAGCAAAGAAATGAAGTAATTCCTCACACAGTCAAGTACAACTGAATGTACACTGATATCAAGGCATAAACTATTTGTAAATCTATTATATTTAGTATATTTGGATGTAGTCCATGTAGTGATCAGACAATCTGTTGTGATTATGCCTTGCAAATATACAACTCTGTCTTAAATTTCTGTGTTTCTTGGTCATTCATTAGTTATCTGACCAGTACTCAGAGACATGCAGTGTGTACACCACTCTATATAATTTTCCTTAAAATATGTGAGGATATTAACTGGGAATACTATGATATACAGTTGCCATCAAATGTAGGCCAGGTTGGATGGCACAAACAAGTATAGACTGCTGTTTTGGGGGGGAGCAAAGGTAAGTTCCTGTTTAGGCACAAGCAAGGGTACACTGTTCTTTTGAGGGGGACTGACCCAGACTGAGCTACTGTTGTGGCACAAACAAGGATATGTTGCTCTTCTTACTTTCCTTGTTTTTTTTCCTGCCTATTTAATCTTGTGAGGGTTGTGAAGTCAGAAACTGCAATGTGTCTCATTACTTTCTAACTTCTCTCTGTTATGATTTCCCATTACAAAAGTATTGTGCTAAACTGAGGGCATGCAGTGATCATCAGTATTTTGGAGAGGTATGAATGTCTAAATCTTTGATGCCTGAGGCCCACTACTTGCTGATGGACACATACACATCAAATACCTCTCTGCTGTCACATTATGTTAATTTCCGTACAAATCTCTCACCTTTTAATTGTTTACTGTACCAAGTGATGAAATACAAGGATATGCCATAAGATTATTATACAATTCAGTACATGTTCAGGACTTACCTCGTATATGCAACAGTTACCACAGTGTTCATTCAGGGCTGACTGTGATGCAAGCAGTACACAGACAATAAATGGGTAGGTAAAGGCTCTGGCTCTCAGCTGAGGTTGGCAGAGGTTGCACAGTTTCTGTATTGTGTCCCTTTCCACCCTGTAGCACTCTACAATTTCCATGTTGTGTATGTTGTTATCAGTTAAATGTAGCCTGCAAACTCTTTTCCATCTTGACCTAGGCCTATTGGCAGCAGCAGCACCATTGCCTGCAGCCTGTAGCATATCCAAATGGAGCTAAGCAGCAGCTCCACACATTCTGTCTGTGTAGACTTTCTGTGTCTGTACTCCAGTACTTTTGAAATCCACAAGACAAATCAGCATGGAATCTACATGGTTGCTTTATAACTTGTTGAATAGCTCCACCAGATTGGTTGTTTAACATGCAATTCAAGCTGCTTATGTTGTAATTAGCATCTCTGAAACACATGCTAAAACAGATGCAGTCCATTAATAGTGTACTCCATTATAAAAAGGCAAATATGTAGCTAGCCAAACTGATGGTGAGAACATTTGCTACATTTTGCAGGACTTCACAAAAGCACATTTGTTTCAAAGATATCTTTAGAGAGGAGGATTGAACTCCAGGAGGTATGCTCCCATTTTGTTACCTACATAATGCATATGCTGGGATGTATTAATGAATAATGTGAAGCAAAGGCTTTTACACTTTTATCTCTATACATTAGTTAGAATTGTAATAATGGCATGGCTATGTTTGTCAAGCCATTTCAGAGCTACACATGATTGACAGTACATGAAAATAGAAAGCTGTGTGATACATATGTACAAATGTTTCAGTGACAGGTGCTTTGAAAGCACTTTTAACATTTAAAATATGTTTTATTAGCAAAATGGTTCATTTTCCTGTTCTTTTGTGGGTGGGGGAGCAAAGAAAAGTTATTGTTATGTCAAAAACTAGAATGAACTGTTCTTTTGGGGGAGCACAGTTAAATTGCTGTTATGGCGCATGTAAGGATATGTTGCTCTTGATACTTCCCTTGTTTTGCAACCTGCCTGTTGTTAGTATTTTACATCTGTAAATTGTTTTATGTTTTTCCACTGGGTACTACTGACTACCTACCTTTACTCTTTTACCTGGAAACAATTGCTTTGTAGTTATGTGATACTCATGTGTATTATCATTCTGTCATCTTTTAGGACACAAACAATGACAGTAAGGTGGAGATCCCCATTCAGTGAAGCAGAAAACAATATCATTGTTGATGCTATCCATCAATATGGGCATTTCTACTGGGAAGGGGTAAGCCTATATGCAACAAAGGCTACAAGTATGGCATCAGATTGCTGCCAACATCAGTTCTGTGGGTGGCCACAGATGGACATATGAACAGGTGAAACAAAGGGCTACTGACATGATTACCTCTCTTGTCAGCCACGTTCTTATTGAACTTACAGTTAATGCAGATATAGAGGTGTACATGTAGTATCCCCGTCTTACTGTTAAATGTGATGATGTTGCACATACTTCTTGCTTAACTTATTTTAGGACCATCAGGAATCCAGCAACACATGCCTCCTGCAGATGGTAAGCCAAATAATTTTATGTCAGTACTGCAGATCAATTTAAAGAAATATCATAATGTGTTATTTTAGGCCTGTTGTGTGTATTGTTTTACTGTCTGTAATAGTGGCAGCACTGTTAGTTGTTTAGCATATATTTCACCATACTAGTGCAGGTATTAATGTATGCCTGTGCTTCTCCTTTTTATCACAGGTGATCATGATAGTGGGAGTGGGGGCCCTATGCCACCTGATGTCAGTGTCTTATCAGACATTGATGATGAGGATGATGATGATGATGATAATCATAATAGCAAAATTGTAGCACAGTCTGGGGGTGCAGAGGATGAATCTGACACAGAGGTTGACATCCAGTCACACCCACTTTCCCCAGACACAGTCAGTGGGCCTATGCCTACCCAGTCCACTGACCCCACAGATATTGGACAGGTGGAGGGTGAGGACATTGATCAGAGAAGTATGGCTACTGCAGCTTCAGTGCCTATTGACACTGGCTATAGCCAAAGTGTTGGAGAGGTGCCATGCAGGAGGGTTGATAGGGGTCCTCAGAGGGGTCCTGCTCCTCCAGCTGATGCAGGAGACTCTTTCAGTGTCACTCAATGTATGTTTAGGGACATCATGGAGACACAGGAACATTCATAAAGGCACTCCAGTCCAATATTTAGGGTTGTATATGTGGCACAGGCTGACATGAGTGGCTGCCTCCACTGTGTTGCTGATTCACTGGATCAGATGAATGAAACATTGCAATGAAGCCTATCAGTGATGGACTGAAAGGTGTATCTCATGGAACAAGCACTGTCTGTGATGGAACTTCTGCTTAGAGGGAAATGGCATCCTCGTGGGAGTAGGTCAGCCACAACATCAGCTGATAGTCAACATGGCTGCGCCCGATCGCTGCCATAGTTGCAGTACTTTCACTGGTCCATTGGTGAGTGTGCTGTCTACACCCAGATGTGGCAAGCCATGGGGTCAGGGTCCTGGGCATTCCTGTGAAGGGATCATGTCCAAAAGACATCAGTCATGTTCTGGTAGCAGCACTGCATCTGATCTTGATCATGGAGGTGTCAGTGCAACTCCTGGCAGAGCCTGTTCTCATGGTTGGGGGTGACAACAATGAGGTACCACCTCTAACATGCATGGCTTACACCTGTCCAACATATCAAGATATAGAGCTAGCAATGATATCTGTTGTGTTCTTGCAGACTTACACACCACTGTGACATGGAGGAGCCCTACAGACACATACACAACAGTTACATGGTTCAGCCTGCCTGCTTCCCTTTCTTACTCACACACACTCACCGACCTTTTGTGTTAGCATAGGCCTTCTGCCCACCTACACAACACCCTGTGCAAGTGATGATAACTGTGCCATATCCCTGTTTTCTCTCATTTATATTCAGGGATACAAAAGTTTTATGTCTGATGCACAAGGTGCATAGCTGAATTAGTGCCTAGTATATCTGAATTTGTGTTGGTAAACTGATAATTGTACCTGTCACTTATATTTCTCTTGACAAGTTATACAGTGGATAGCATCATCATGTCAATACTTTCTAGTGTATTCTCTTGTAAGGATTGTGAAGTCAGGAACTGCAATGTGTCTCATTACTTTCTAACTTTTCTCTTGAATTTGTTTCCAGTACATACACATGGTGCACATCATAAAACAAGCCATCACATTCTGATCTCAGGATTGTATGACAGCACTGTAGTCAAACTCATCAGAACAGTAATGCAGTATAATGCTGTCTTTTGCATGAACCTCACCAGACACATGCATCAGCTGGACAAGCCACAGGGCTTTTGCATCAAAATTACACAGGGCCTACTAACCATGACATAATGCATGTGGATAGATTAAAATACATGTCACTGTAACATGTCTCGTATCAGATTAAATTACAACTGTTATTTTAAACCTCTTAGTTTTGGTTTAAGCACTTGGGCTTCAGGCCAGTTGTTTTACATTAACAGAGTTTGTAGTCTACACTGTTGTGGAAGTAGAGGATGACCTCTGTCCTTCTGAGCTGAGAATTGCTGGTTGAAGACTTATTGTGTCTGCTGTTCTAAGTGTCTTTCTCCTGGTTTAAGCACTTGGATTCCAAACCAGTTATTTTAAATTAGGAAGGATTCTGGTCTAAACACTTTCAGCAGGACAGGATAACCCACACCCTTCTAAGCTGGGAATTGTTGGTGAAGACTTATTGTGTCTGCTGTTCTAAGTGTCTTTGTTCTGGTTTAAGCACTTTTTCTTTTCTTTTTTTGCTGTTGTGACTGTGGTTTTCTGTACTTTGAATTTCTACTACTTCTGTATTTTATAGCATAGACTAGATTCAGGCTTTCTGAATCTAGACTGCTTGGTATCATCTGAGTGCTAAAACCAGACATCTTACATTAACAAGGCCCCCTACCCCCTTGTGGCAGAAGTATGCAGCCAAGGACCATCTGAGTTGGAGATTTCTGGAATAAGACTCAGTCTTGGGCTTTCCCCCTAGTTACTGTTTTTTAAAATCACTTAACTTCACTCATATTTAGGCATCATGTTTGGGTGGGTTTGTGCTCAGTTTACCAGAGCTGCTCATTGATTGCACTGCTGCCCTGCGAGCAGCTCTGTTCTACATTGTGAAGCATTGACATAGTTTTCTACCCCTAGCCCTCCATAGAATAGCCACTTTTTGTTAGTCTTTCAGCACAACCTGGCCCATCTAGCCCACTCCCCACAGTATATATCTGTCATAATGGACTGACAGTTTCCCACCATTTCTCCAGCCAGACTGATTGACATGGGTATCCTGAGGCAATGTAGCAATTCCCTCATGTATACTGACATCAATTCCTTCTAAAACAAACAAATACAACATGTGATAGCTGTATCTATAATATGAATTTGGAATCAGTTCTCTCAAATAACAACAGACCAGATATCAAACAGGTTGTGGGCACATGCACTTCACCTCCTGCTCATAACAAGCTTACAACACATAAACCCACATATGCAGAGGTACTTGCTAGAAGCCTACCTAAAAATCAGAGACCTCCCAATTGAAAACCTACTGCACACAGTGCAGACCCAACAGAATCCACTACAGATAATAACACACACAACTGTGTCTCAGCCAATAAGCCCCCAAGGCAAAACACCTCAAAAGAAAATGTCTTGGTCATAGGCAATTCCATAGTAAGACTACAGATGTCCCACTTACCAGGCTGGATAAGGAGAAGGTCACTTTCAGCTGCCTGTCAGGTACCAGGATCCATCAGATCATACACACACTCAAGTCTCTCAACAACAAGTATAGTTATGACTCTGTCATAGTCCATGTTGGAGTGAATGACTTGAGACATCTCTCACAGGACTAAGTGAAGTGAGACATAACTGAGCTCTCAGATTATGTGTCCCAGGCAGGTATGTCTCTAGCCCTAAGCAGCATTTCACCTTCACCCAGGACGATGTCACAATATAAACAAAAAATGATTGACTTCAACAATTGGCTTAGCTTCCGGTGTCAGTCCAAGGGGATCCAGTATCTGTCAGCATGGGAAGATATGGTAGACATACCACTCTACTTTGCCAGAGGTGGTCTTCACCTGTCACCCCTTGGCTTTCAGTCATTGGCAAAGGTACTTACTTCACCCATAGTGCCTTTTTTAGGCAATTTCATAACAACAAAATTCCTGATGTAAAAAATCCACTAGAGACAAAGACAAGAGTATGCTGCTTAATGCACAGAGTCTAAATCAGAAAATGCACTCAATGGAAACTCTCCTTACCTTGGAAGATGCCAAGGTCTGTGCAGTCACAGAGACATGATACAAGGCCACAGACAGCCCTCCAGCCATGCAAGCCTAAAATGCCTTCCACACATTCAGACCTCAAAATGAGCATGAAAGCACCAAAGGCAGAGGTGTATCCATCTTCATTAAAGACAAATACACCTTAAGAATGGTCAGAAAGTACTACTCCATAGAGCTACTCCAAGTCCAACTAACTGTAGGTAAACCCCCCTTTGATATTATTGTTTAGGCGTAGGTCCATCACTATGGACCAGAAGAACCATGCTGCCTATCTGGGCCTGCTTGAGTCACTTACTATACAGCAAAACACATTGGTCATGGGAGATTTCAACTATCTTTCCATTGATTGGGAGTCATATATGAGCACAAAAATGCTCACCCTAAGGTTCCTAGACTTTGTTAATACAAATGCTCTGTAAAAGATTGTCTGTACCCCCACAAGGGGATCGAATGTCCTAGACTTATTACTCACCACTGAAGGAGGTCTCTGCACTATCCCCTGTATGTTGCCTTCCCTGGTAATGTCTAATCATAAATCAGTCTCATTCAAATCAATGACCATATCTGACCCCCAAGACCAAAATGAATGAACATTTTCTCCAAAGCAAATTATAACATCCTAACCGATGGCATAAATACTTTCAAACCCATTGCTACCACTGTCATTAATGACTGCTATACAGAGGTGTACACAAATGCCTTGTATAAACACCTGTGCAGATGTATAGACTCGGCTGTACCTGAACGGATTAAAACAAGGTCCTCAAAAAAATAATAAACCTCCCTGGTGGGCATCAAGCATAAATAGATTATGCAACAAAAGTAAGAAACTAAGGTCTAAGAACAAGAGGGAACTGACTCAGCAGAGGAAGTACACCCTCTACAGCTGATTCAAGCAAATTATATATCTTGTAATGTCATCTAAAGCCAATTACAAAGCTAAACTAGCATTACTCAGTAAGAATAATCAAATGGCACTCTTTAGCTATGTCAGAAATCTAAAAGGGAAGGCCAAGCTTTATGCTGAAATAGTATTGGATGGTACTACTCATACTGACCCTGAGGACATCTACAACCTGCTAGCAGACAGATTTGGTAAAAACTTCAACCCCCCTGTCACCACCAGACATACCCCAAAGCATACCTCTCACCAGTCCTCTACCTAGTATTTCCAAAGAGCAGATTATTACCACACTCTCCAAGGCCAAAAACAAAGCCTCTGTGGGACAATATACAATCTCAGGCTGCCTACTAAATGGTCTAAAACAGGACCTAGCAGAACCACTCAGCACTCTATTCAACCACAATGTACTGGCTTTGTCCCAGCAGAGTGGAAAATAGCAACAGTCTTTCCCTTGCACAAAGGGGGTCCATCAACCAACCCTGGGAATTATAGACTCATAAGCCTAATCAGCCTTATCTGTAAGGCTATGGAGAGAATTATCATGTACTTTATCAACAAAGACATTGGTGACCTTCAAAGTCTTGACCCAAACCAATTTGGCTTCATTAAGGTTAGAGCATGCTTATTAAACATTGTGAACTTCTTTGAGAATGTTACCAAAGCCCTTCATGAAGGCAAAACAGTACATACTGCCTATCTTGACTTAGCTAAGGCTTTTGACACAATCACCCAGTCAGGCATCATTGAGAAACTCACCCAGCTGGGAATGAACCCATATGTCACTAGATGCATAGCCAACTGGCTCACCCACAGAATGCATACAGTCAAAGTTGAGAATTCCACCTCTACCAGCAGACCAGTTACCAGTGGTATACCACAAGGATCTGTGCTGGACCCCCTACTGTTTGGAATTTATTTCTCAGAAGTTCAGGTGAAAATAGATGGCCTGTGGCTTACCAAGTTCATTGATGACTGCAAACTGGGTGCAATCACCGAGTCCCCCAACAATGCTGACATACTACATAAAGGGCTTACACAGACAAAATATTGGTCCCAAAGCCACGGACATAAACTAAACGCAAAAAAAAATAATTATCATCCCTTTCAGCAAGGGGGAAGTCCCTGCAAATTACAATATTAACAGTACCCCCATTAACTCCTGTGGTGAGTGATTTGGGAATGCAGGTTGATAGCAACCATAACTTTGATCACCATGTGTCCACAGTAATAAGGAAGGCCTTCTATGTTGCACATATCATAAATAAGGGCATTACATCCTGAGCTAAGGATGTTATAACTTCCCTGTACTCATCTCTCATCAGACCACTAATAGAGTACAATGCTCCCTTCTGTATGTACCTTACCAGACACCTGCAGCAGCTGGAGAGACCTCAGAGGTTTCTCACCAAGAAAATTCAAGGCCTTCAACACATGACCTAAATGGACAGACTGAAAGCCCAGTCACTGTACTCTGTATCTTATAGGCTGGTGAGAGGTGACTTGTGCCTGGCCTACAGAGTAGTCTCAGACCCTTCCCTAATGGAAATGCTGCACATCCGCAAGTAACATGGGACAATATTCACTCACTCTAGCGATCGTAACCTAGCCTGCAACATTAACAGGATATGCTGGAGAGACAGGTATGTCTCCCAAAGATTTCCACTCCTCAGGAACAAACTCCCAACTCACATAAAACAGAGCTCCTCAATGATCATATTTAATTGCAACATAGACAACAGTGAGTGTCACCTATGTGCTTCTTGGATAAAGGCAATTAGTGCTGATCATAGACTTGCATTGCAAATATAGACCATACATCTTGGTCAATAAGGGAACAATGGTATAGCATGGCTAAGCTTATAACGGCCTTAGAGCCAATAGCCTAGTAACCTCCTGAACCTAAGGTGATGTCTACCTGGGCTCCAGGCCAGTGTCTGTTCTTGCCCTGGTGGGATGACTGCATATGTAATAATCTGATATAGCCAATGACATCAGCATTGCATGTTGACCATATAGTAATAACAGTGCCCCACATGCTGGTGTAAAATGCTCTCTGTAATGTCAAGTAACACCTCATACACACACCCAGTTGACTACATTGAGAATAGAACCCCTACCTATCTAAGTACATGGACTACAAAACACAGTACTTTATGCAAGTGCCACAGCACAAGTCTGAATGTAGATCAAAATATAGTGGATGACATCAGCAGGTCACGTGAGAGACAAGAGGTTGGGAGGGGAGCATGGAATGGATGTATACACTTGTGCAAGCATTAAAATACTGGCAAGCCATGCCATTGGAGTAGTAACTGTAGGATAACATGTCTACTCTGATAAGTAGAGATACACATGTACCCAGTTGACTGCAGTGAAAACAGAACCCCTACCTATCTAAGTACATAGACTATAGAACACAGCACTTTATGCAATTTCCACTGCACAAGTCTGACTTTTACACTTATAGTGGATGACATCAGCAGGCCATGTGGGAAGCAAGAGGTATGTCGGGCTGTTTGTAATGGATGTGTAGGCAGGTGCAAATATCAAAATACTGTCAATGTATGGGAGTGGGACACTAATTGCAAGATACACACTTGCTCTTCTGGCTAGACACACATACATACATAGTTAACTGCAATGAAAACAGAACCTCTTTCTATCTAAGTTCATAGACTACATAACTCAATACTTTATGCAAGCACCATGGCACAAGTCTGACTTTTACATCACTGCAGGTCAACTCATAGTGGATGACATCAACAGTGCATGTTGGAGAGAGGAAGTTGAGAGGCTTGCCTGAAATGGATGTGTAGGTAGGTGCAAGTATCAAAATAGTGGCAACCCATGCCATTGGAGTAGTAACTAGGCTATCACATCTAATCTGTTCATACACACACACACACACACACACACACACACACACACACACACACACACACACACACACACACACACACACACACACACACACACACGCGCACACACATGCACACACGCACACACATGCAGCCACACAAACCCACACACACTCACACACACACACACACACACACACACACACACACACACACACACACACACACACACACACAACAAATTGACTGCAGTGAGATCAGAACCCCTAGCTATCTAAGTGCATGGATGACAGAACACAGTGGTCTATGTAAGTGCCAAGGCATAAGTTTGATTTTTACATAGGTGTAGGTTAACTTATAGTGGATGACATCAGCAGTGCATGTTGGAGAGAGGAAGTTGAGAGGCCTGCCTTAAATGGATGTCTAGGCAGGTGCAAGTATCAAAATACTTCAATGTATGGGTGTGGAATGGTAGTTGCAGGATACACACTTGGTCTTCTGGCTAGACACTCCCACATACACACTTGACTGCAGTTAGAACAGAACTCCTACATATCTAAGTACATAGATTACAGAATTCAGTATTTATGCAATCACCATGGCAAAAGTCTTACTTTTTACATGGCTGAAGGTAAACTTATAGTAGATGACATCAGCAGGCCATGTGGGGAACAAAAGATAGGGAGGCCTGCATAGGGACATAGATTCATAGGTTCATATGAGGCCAGTAGCCCAACAGCACTAGGCTATGTAGAAGCCTAGGTGTAAAAACACAAGTACCCTTATTGAGCATAGTTTCCTGTTTGAATTAAGCAGAGCTAGGTTGTCAGCACCACTTACTGGCTCTGGCCATGAGGGAGCACACAACATTGTACATTACACTTTGTAGTGTGGTTGATATATGTGCGTAAAAAAATACTGAGACCCCAAGGTTGTACTGCTTCTGGGGGGGGGACAACATATGTATGTATTGTGAATATATGATGTATACTTAGAATGTGCTCTCCATTTGCAATGCTTCTGCATGTACTTTTTGTCATATAGAGGAAATGAACAATAAACACCAATAAGAAAACATATATACAGTTCCATAGTGCAGTGAGCAATGGATTTGCATGATGGTTAACAAAGTGTAGACACAAGCAAGTTACACCTGTTTACATGTAAGTAAGTAGTGTGCAAATGTGAGCTACATTGCTAATGTCTGCCAAGCAGAATGCAACAGTGGCAAGCAATTATATGTATAGGCATTTGTGTATGTGCTTTTTGCTAAAGTTAAAGCCATGCTGGTCAAGATTGCAAGAGTACATTTACAGGACTATAGTACACAGTATACCTACAGTCATACATTTGGTCATTAATGTAATCAGACATTGATTACTCTATCAGTAAAAGTAACACTAGATGGAATATGCTATATTCAAACCCATGACCATGTGTATGGTAGTCTTACACTTACATCTATTGCCAGAAGAATGATGAGGAAACAGTTGTCTACTTCAATGCTGTAAACTCCAAAGTCACAACAGTAAAACAAAGGTTACACATGCTGTACTAGAACCCAGTATCATCTGTACTCCAGGCTGGGTTTTCACGATGGCCAAGCTCATTAATTGAATGTATCCAGTTTCTATTTTTGGCTGTCTGCTTCCTAGGTGATTCGCTGTGCTTTGCACAAACCAGATAAGCACAGCCATTCCTCTCTTCCACTGTTTGTGCTATACAATGCATCACTCTGAAAGTGCAATTAAAAATGAGAAGAATAAGAAAAATGCAGTAATTAACACTTTATAAGTAAAATAAGTGTCTGCTGTCACATGTTAAGGTACCTTCTGTACAAGTCCACCACTGCTTACTTCATTACCGTACCAAGTTAAGAAATACAAGGGTATGCTATAATATTAAAGAATGCATTCTGGCTTAAAGACTTACTCTGTTGGTGCTCATTAGTGCATGATGTGCAACTCTGTGCCACTGTGTACACTGATGCTTAAATAAGATAAACAGAGGTAATCTTGTTATTACTTTCCTAAGTTCCTGTGATACTGCACAAACATGCATCTAAAAAGAGAAAGAGAGGTTGCAGACTCTGCACTGGTACCCAGGACCATCTATACTCTAGCCCTACAGATACACATACTGCCACAGGAATAGTTATGTGACAAGCACCAAGAACCTTGCCATTCGTTCCTCCATTTCCCATGGTTGTGCTAAGTGCTGCATCAAGTAAACAATGACAAAAATTAAAAAATAAATTTTAACTTAAAGTGGACAGAAATGATACATTTTAACAAAGAATAAAAAGGATGAAACAGAAATTGTGAACTCTGCACTGCTTGCAGGCACTTTTACACTTCACAGACATACATGTACACCCATGTAAGTGTGACTTGACACACAATCCTGATGCCATCATTCACTGTTGCCATGCATTCGACATGAACACTGTGGAAGTGCTTACATGATGTGAACATTCCTACATGGTTACAATTTATTGCGGTTCAGCAATTCTAATGAGTTTTGACCTCAGTTCCATCTTCACCATGCTGACAGCCCTGAATCTACATGGTTGGTAACCATGTAGGCAAGGAAACTGAAGGGGAGCCCAATGTTGTACACTCAAGGAGGAGTAGTACTTCAGTGTATATCTGTACAGAGGAGTGTAGGTTTTAATACAGCTTGACTGTATTCCATCAGATACATACTGAATATACTTACATAACAGTATGAATAGTATGTTTCATGGGGTTTACACTTTTAGCTGTCTACATTTGTTACAAGTACATTCTTCATTTGGAGGTGCAGGAGCAAAGCTGAATTTATGTCATGGCACTTAAAAAGAAATTGTTGCTATTGTTAATGTAATTTTCTAGCATCTGTTATGTCTGATAATGTCATAATACATGTGGGGTTACAAGTTATGGTCAATTCTGTACGAATCAATAGACTTTTACTTGGTCTTGTTTCCATGTAGACTTTTCTGTGGCTCTATTCAGAAAACATTTGAATACATGGGCAATACAAGCATGGAGTCAACACAGTTGCTTTGCACCCTGTTGAATTGCTGCACTTTGTTGATTTGCTTCATTAGCATACAATTTAACTACTTGTGCTCTAATTTGCAGGCCAGAGAATTTTCCATGTTGGCACGTGAGTACACACCACTATGCAGAGTTTACTGAATCTAAAACTTTTTGTGGCAGTGTGTGTGTTGCAGCACAGTGCGCATGTGGTCACAAATGACCATGTAGATTTTATTGAATCCCCCCACTCGTCTTTTTCAATGATGTTTTCCACTATGAAAGCAGAGTGTTAAAAAACTGGTGAATGAAAATCATTACTAATACCTCTTTTTTCCATTTTTTATACAGGGATGAGACATCACATTTATTGTCACCACTTTTCTTGATTCTGAGAAACTCTCCTACCATCTTTGACAGTCATGCCCAACTGTTACAGGTCTTCCTTCATTTAATCCTTCCATCTCTTGTCTGGATGTCAATTTCTTTTCTCATCTTCCTGTCTTTCCCAAATTCTTCTTGACCTTCTCTGCGACTGGAACTACTTTGTCTTCTATGATGAAATTAGCAGCAGACAACCTCCCAAGTGAATACCTACAAATTGCTGCTGATGCCCTGGCCTACCCAGTATCCATCTTGATTAACCAATCTCTGTCAGAAAGTTACATTCCCACACTGTGGAAAGTATCACATATAATTCCTCTCCACAAAGGCGGACCCTCCACAAAACTAACCAGTTACCGCCCCATAGCTATTCTCTCTCCACTCTCAGGTCTCAGACTACCTCCTTACTAACAACCTCCTTTCCAATACTCAGCATGGTTTCTGACCAATCCATAGCACCACCACTGCCTTACTCTCCTTTACTAACACTATCCTTCAGCATAAAAACAATGGCTATCTCTCCTCTGCTACTTTCCTAGACCTATCTGAAGCATTTGACATGGTCCCACACAAACAACTTATCTCTGTCCTCAATAACCTATCCTTCTCTCAATCAGTCACCAATTGGTTTCAGAGTTACCTGTCTGACCGCCAACAATCCGTTGTATGTCAGAATGACATATCTCCCCAACTACCTGTCTCCATAGGGGTTCCCCAAGGATCCATCCTTGGACCCCTACTCTTCTCTATTTTCACCAATAATCTATCCTCTGCCACCAAACATGGCACACTCATACAATACGCAGTTGACTCAACTATCATCAGCTCAGCCCAGTCCCTACCCAAACTGCAAAAAGTCACACAGGAAGCCTTTTCCTCTGTTGAAACTTGGTTATCCGATGCCCAATTAATACTCAACCCAAACAAAACTAAACTACTCATCTTCCAACCCACAAAACATACTCAAAACGACTCTGACTTTAACATCACAGCAAAAGACAACACCACTATATACCCAAATGAACACACCAAATTGCTAGGAGTGGAAATAGACAATAAACTAAAATTTGACATTCACATATCCATGACCATAAAAAAAGTCCACAAAAAACTAGGAGCGTTATACAGAAATAAGCAACTTCTCACCAAAGCAGCAAAGATTTCAATAGCAAATCCCACCTTATCTCCACCCTACTTTATGCCTCTCCAATATATACCAACCTAAGGCAATGCAATCTAAACAATCTAGAGACCTGCTACAACAAAATCACCAAATTCGCCACAGGGGCATCCTACCCTAGTCACCACTGTCTCTCACTTGCTGAACTGGGCTGGCTTGAACTCCCTCACCTCCTTCAATGGTATCAACTCTCACTTGCCCACAAACTAGTAAACCATCCACTAAATGTCCCATCCCTCCAGAATCTACTCCAACCCTATCGCACCACCAGACCACTAAGACCAGCAACAAAAATCACTTGCAGATCACTAAAGCCAGTAACTCTGCTGGTGAAGCACTATTCTCTTGCACCATAGCCAAATTATGGAACTCCCTCCCACCCACAATTACCTCCATACCATCATGCACCCACTTCAAAACTTTACTAAAAGCACACCTAAAAATATGCTGGCTATGCCCTTGCAAGTCCCACTCTAAAATCACCCACCCAATCCAACCACTACCTTTCTTTCCACTCCACTAACTACCTTGATTATAGCAAGCTTAGATGCTCATAAGCCTAGTACTTATTATACAGCAGGAACTTCTTATTCTAACATTTGTTAATGTCTGTTATGTACTTCACAGATAAAGATTCTAGTTGTCTAATGATGTACTATGTTCTTCATCTGTAAATATGTTGTTAGTAATTGCTATGTTATATTGTTAATTGCCATGTAATCCAATGTAGCTACTGTCTGTTTATTTTAACTGTTGAGCTTTTCTCTCCGGGTGTCCGCTGAAAATGGACCTAGGTCCAGTTGGACACTCCCGGTCAACAAATGTAAATAAAATAAAATAAAATAAATAATGATGTCTTCATTTCTTCATCTATTCCCAAGTATGCATCTTACCACCTATATGAGGCAGCTAAACTCAATCAGCTCAATATTCTTCAGCTGCATTGTCTTCACTGTGTGGGTTTTCTGAGCCATATAACTGCATTGATCACACCACTGTTTTGTATACTGTACTGTTAGCTTCTCTGGTATTCTTGTCACTCACTAGTCCTGACACCTTGTGCTAGTTCATAGGTTCATAGGTTCAAAGGTATGTACTAGGCCAATGGCTGTGGAGTCTTTACAAGACTAGCTCATAGAAGTACCCTGGGATCATGCCGCCATTAGTTACTGGTGCCTCTATCAAGTAGAGCCACTGGAGTGATCCTGGGGTGAACTTTCTATTTCCCATCCACTCATCAAGATTTCTCTTGAAAAGAGCCAGTGAGGTGCTCTGCTTGACATGTATTGGAAGTCTATTCCAGAGCATGGGCAGTCTCTGGGTTATGAACCTGTCCCTCCAGCATGTTCTGTTAATTGTGGTAATGAGGTTGAAGTCCCTGGAGTGTGTGGTGTGGAGGGATTGGAATTTCTTTAGGTGTAACATTTCTAACAGGGCTGGGTCAGATATGGCTTTGTAAGTCAAGCAGAGATCACCTCTTAATAGATGATGTGAGACAGAGAAAAGATGGAATTTTTTGAGTCTGTCCATGTAGGGCATGTGGTTAAGGCCTTGGATCCTTTTCATGAGGTACTTTAGTGCCTTTTCCAGCTGTTGCAGGTGTTTAGTGAAAAGAGACCACAGCTCTGTCTCTTGTGAGTCAGACAGAATTTTTTCTCACCTTCCCACCCAGTTACTGTAAACACCACTGTCTTTCTAGTTTCCTACCCCTTGTGTTAATTTGACTATATATCTCATTTCCTCTCTGCTTTTACTGACTGGTGTGAGTAAGCACAAAATTATCATTTTGTGAATTCACTCCCCTTCAACTATTTAAATGTATTGGCCATCCTACTCCATTCCATAGTACCAGAATACAAAAGTGACCACCCCATTTCAGTCAATCTTGCTGTTTTAAAAATAGTGACTCTCCACTAAAACTTAACTTTTAGACAGGTAAAACTTAAGTTACCTACTTTCACATCTAACACCTCCAGTGCACACTGCAGTGTTTAGGATAAACCATTTTTTTATCTCACCTTTAAGCATCTATTGCAAGACCACCAGTTATTGTAGAGCCCACATTCTGCCTCTCAGTAGTCATCTTGGGATTAATGCTTCTGTTTTCTCCTGGTGAGAGAAGGAGTACAGTTACATTATTTCCTGGAGACTGCTGATCACCAGAAAGCTTAATAACTGCTTTATAGGTGACAACTTAGAATCTGTGCTTATATTCTGATCCTGGCGAGAGTAGGAGCAGAGTTTATTGATTCCTGACACTTTCTGGTTGGAGAGTGAGTGTCTGTCAGGGTTGCCAGACGTCCCTATTTGGGCGGGACTGTCTCGAGATCAGCAGCCTGATCCTGAGTCCTGCACTACCGGTTTAAATCCCAGGCAGCCTCCGCTTTGTATTTTTTTTTTGATTGGCCCGTATACCAGCATACGGGCCAATCTAAAATCACTAAACACGGAGTTCCTTGTGGTTAATGTGGAAGTCTGCATTAAACACAAGAAGCTCCGTGTTTAGCGATTTTTGACTGGCCCGTATGCCGGTATACGGGCCAATCAAAACAGAGCTACTTCTGTTTAATGTGGAACTGTGATGTTCTGTATTAAACAGAAGTAGCTCCGTGTTTAGCAATTTTTGATTGGCCCGTATACCGGTATACGGGCCAATCAAAACAGAGCTACTTCTGTTTAATGCGGAACTGCGATGTTCCGCATTAAACAGAAGTAGCTCCGTGTTTAGCGATTTTTGTTTGGCCTGTACACCGGTATACGGGCCAATCAAAACATCGCAAAACAGAGCTACTGCGATGTTCCGCATTAAACAGAAGTAGCTCCGTGTTTAGCAATTTTTGATTGTATACGGGCCAATCAAAACATCGCAAAACAGAGCTACTTCTGTCTAATGGGGAACTGCGAAGTAACTCTGTGTTTATTTATTTTTGATTGGCCCGGGCCAATAGTGAAAGGCCTTTTTTTTTTTTTTTTTTTTTTTTAGTCCCTACCTGGCCAGTCAGAAATCTGGACCCTGGTGTCTGTGCTTAACATACCTGATTGGTCTGGTTGCTATTCGAGGCATCTATCAGGTAAAGGCTACAAACCTGCAGACCCTTGCATCATCTGGATCACCAAACAGGCCGTGGCCTGCTTCTCTTCTTGGGATTGGTGCTAAAACTAGCTAGTTTTAGCTAGAACTAGCCAGTTTTTTAGTTTCAGCACTCAAAACTGTTTCCTTGTGCTCAGCACTTGCTCAGAACTCATTGTAAGCACTAAATAAACTACAAATTACTACAGCACTCGACTTTCCTCACTGTTTTTAGTACTTAAATTAATAGACACCTATCCAGGCATGCCCATGGGTCAGCTCCTGGTGTTTTCTCCTGTCCACCTGATGAATCTGGGCATCTTGGGGCAATGTAGCAATTGCTTCATGTACACTGACAACCCTTTCCTCCTACCACCCAACACTACAACCTGTGAGAGATGCACTTATATACCCAAACTGGAAGCCAAGTTCTCTCCAGCCAAGACTGGACTAGACAGTCAAGAGGAGAAGGTTAACACCTGCACCACACCACACTCAACACATAGTCCTTCAAAACACACACTACCAAAAGCCAGACATAGAAACACAAAGCATGCACCCACATTCACAGAGACTATCAATAAAAATCTGCCGAAGCAACAGAGACCTCCCAAGCTGAAACGCAGACAACCACCCCCCCAACACTACCCAAATGAAACATAGCCCACAAAATCAATGTGCCACTCAACCTCAGCCCATAAAGCAAAACAATGTACCCAACACACTAGTCATAGGTGACTCTATAGTCAGGCACACTGATGTCCCACTCACCAGGCTAAACAAGGCAAAAGTTACTGTCAGCTGCCTGCCAGGTGTCAGGATCCGCCACATAATACACGCACTCAGGTCACTCGACAATAAGTACAAATACAACACTGTCATTGTCCATGTTGGTGTGAATGACCTGAGATGTACTTCCCCAAACTACATGAAAAAAGACATGGAGGAGTGCTCAGATCTTATAGCCCAGACAAGTATGACCCTAGCCCTGAGTAGCATCCTGCCATCACCCAGAATGATACCACAGTACAAGAACAAAATGACTGACTTCAACAATCGGCTAAGCTTCTGGTGTCATTCTAAGGGGATCCAGTATCTGTTTGCCTGGGACGACATGGTCAACAGATCACAATGCTTTGCCAGAGATGGCCTGCACCTGTCGCCCCTGGGATTCCGGATACTGGCTAAGGCTCTTGCCACCCCTATAGTGCTTTTTTTAGGAAAGATTCAAATGCCAAATTTACCACCATAACAGGTACAAGCAAGCAAACTCTGAGGGTAATGCTACTCAATGCTAGAAGTCTAAACCTCAGAATGTACTCACTCGAGGTACTCCTTAAAATGGAGAACATCGACATCTGTGCAGTGACAGAGACCTGGTTCAAGGCTCCAGAGAGCACCCCTCTATTACCAGGCTATAATACATACCACACCTTTCAGCCACCTAAACTGGACCGAAACACTAAAGCTGGAGGATGTCCATATTCATTAAGGATATCCACACCTCCAGGCTAGCTGCTCAGCATAATGCATCTGAGATTATCCAAGTGCAACTAACACTGGGCAAGACTGCAATCCAGGTTGTAGCTTGTTACAGATCCCCCACCATGCCCCAGAATTTCCACTCTTCACTTCTTAAGATACTGGAAAATATTAAGGTACAGCCCAGTACCTTAATTATGGGTGATTTCAACTACCCCACCATTAACTGTGAAAACTACTGATGTACCAACTCATTCGCTCAACGTTTTCTGGAATTCATAAATTCCAATGCCTTGGATCAGCTCATCCACACCCCCACCAGGGGCAGCAATATCCTGGACCTGTTCATTACCAATATGGGTAACCGGTGTTCCAAGCCAGAGGTCAACTCCTCGCTGGTCAAATCCGACCACAAGCTAATCATCCTAGACATCCAGCACCCATGTAGACAGAAAATAGAGGTACGACTGCTGAATCTTATACAAATGCTCTGTATAAGCACATACACGAGTGCATGGATTGTTCCATCCCCAACAGAACCAAGACACTATCCTCCAAAGAAAGGAAGCCAATCTGGTGGTCCCCTGCCATAAACAAACTCTACAACAGAAGGAAGAAGCTGTTGCAAAAAAGAGTAAAAAAAACTCCCTGGTAAGCCTCAGCAAGATGCTGAGATCCCTCATAAAATCCTCCAAAACCAGTTATGAAAATAAAATTGCCACTGATTCCAAAGACAACCACAAAGCATTCTATAGCTATGTCAAGTATCTCAATGGCAACACTCAGATCTGCTCTGAGCTACAGCACAATGGCACTAAATATGCAGAACCAACCGATATTGCCAACATCCTGGCAGATAGGTTAAGTGCTAACTTTACCCCCCCCCCTCACCCTCCAGAGGGTCCATCTTAATACCGGAAGAATGCAAAGCCCCTGTAATCATGGATGAGCAAGTAAAGACTGAACTCTCCAAAGCCAAGAACACAGCATCCATGGGACCAGACAACATCCCAGGCTGCATACTGCATGAACTACAGAACAAACTGGAACCCCACCTAAGTACCATGTTCAGTCATAGCCTCACCTCAGGTTATGTGCCTACTGAATGGTGCACAGCAAAGTTTATCCCACTCAACAAAGGGGGTGCCACCACAGACTCCAGAAACTACTGCCCCATTATCCTGATGAGCCTGGTCTGCATGGCCATGGAACGTATCATATTTGAGCTTATAAACAAAGACATAGGTAACCTCCAAACCCTGGATCCTACTCAGTTTGGGTTTGTAAAAGGTAGATAATGTCTACTAAACCTGACTGACTTCTTTGAAGCAGTCACCAGAGCTGCAGACAAGGGCAAGGTAGTGCACACAGCCTATCTTGACCTCGGCAAGGCTTTCGATACCATCCCCCACTTGGGAATTATAGATAAACTCACTAAACTGGGAATAAATCTCTATGTCACAAAATGGGTGGCCAATTGGCTTACTGACAGAAACCACACAGTAAAAGTAGCCGACTCCAAGTCCTTCAGACCAGTGATGAGTGGAGTACCACAAGGTTCATTCCTGGGTCCTCTTCTGATCGGCATCTACTTCTCTGAACTGCAGGCCAACACAGAAGGTCTTTGGCTAACAAAGTTTGCAGATGACTGCAAACTGGGAGCCATAATAGAATCACCTAATGATGGAGACATTCTACAAAAGGGCCTCACAGAGACAGATGCTTGGTGTCAAAGTCATGGCCTCAAGCTCAATGCCAAGAAGTGCATTGTCATCCCCTTTGGGAAAAACCCGGTACCCATGAACTACCACATAGGTGGTAGCACACTAAACACTGAAAGTGTGATAAGAGACCTCAGGACACAGGTGGACAGTAGTCTCTCCTTTGATAACCACATCACCACAGTAGTCAGGAAAATCCTTCTACATGGCACACCTCATCACAAAAGGTTCTGCTCTAGAAAAAGGAGGTCATTGTTCCTCTCTACTCATCCCTCATCAGGCCCATTATAGAGTACAATGTCCCATTTGGCATGTATCTCACAAGACACCTACAACAATTGGAAAGGCCGCAGAAATACCTCACTAAGAGGAGTACTGGCCTCAAACAGATGACATACACAAACCGTGTCAAAAAACTCCAGCTCTACTCCGTCACATATCGCCTATTCAGAGGCAATCTCTACCTAACATACAAAGCTATGTCAAACACAGAGCTGTTGGATATGCTACACTTAAAGAAATCCCAAACTCTTAGAACCACATGCTGCAGGGACCTAACCTTTGTCACCACAATAAACAGAACATGCTGGAGGGATAGATTCCTGTCCCAGAGACTTCCCATACTCTGGAAAAAACTACACATTCATGTCAAGCAAAGCTCCTCATTGGCCCTCTTTACAAAAAATCTTGACAACTGGATGGGAAATAGAAAATTCACCCCAGGGATCACCTCTGCGGCACTGCTTGACAGGGGCAAGGGAAAATAATTTTCTTGGGTGGCGAAAGCCAGGGAACCTTTTTGGCTATGCTTATATAGGCCCCAGGGCTGATAGCCTAGTACCTACCTATAAACCTATTAACCTATGAATATGCCAAATGGGGAATTAAACTCAATGATTGGTCTAATGAGGGAAGAGTAGAGAGAGATGATGACATCTTTCTTCCTGGATGCAAAACCCTTGGTAATGATATGTGCCACATAGAAGGACTTTCTGACCACAGTGACAATGTGGTGGTCGAAGGAGAGTTTGACTTCAACTTGTGTCCCCAGATCTTTTATAATGCTTTCAGTGTTCAGTGGACTACCACCAATGTGGTAATTAGTGGGAACTGAGTTTTTCCTAAAGGGAATGACAACACATTTTTTGGCATTAAGCTTATGGCCATAGTTTTGACACCAGTCAGTGGTCTCAGTGAGGTCTTTCTGTAGGATGTCTACATCACTTGGGGAGTTAATAATGGCTCCCAGCTTGCAATCGTCAGCAAACTTGGTCAACCAGAGTCCCTCCTTGTTGGCCTGGACTTCTGAGAAGTAGATGCCAAACAGGACAGGACCCAGGACCAATCCCTGTGGGACTCCACTTGTGACTGGACGGCAGTCTGACTTGGAGTCTGCTGCTTTCACACTGTGGGTTCTATCTGTGAGACAATTTGCAACCCACCTAGTGATATAGGGGTTGATGCCTAGTTTGGTGACTCTATAAATAATTCCTGAGTGGGGAATGATATCAAAGGCCTTTGCCAGATCAAGGTAGGCTGTATGAACTGTCTTGCTCTCATGCACAGCTTTGGTGACTGACTCAAAGAAGTCCACCAGGTTGAACAGGCATAATCTACACTTCACAAAACCAAATTGCATGGGATCCAGAGTTTGGAGTTTCCCTATATCCTTGTTAATTATGCCCATGATGATGTGCTCCATAGTCTTACATATCAGACTCGTCAGGCTAATGGGGCAATAATTCCCAGGGTCTGTAATTGCTCCCCCTTTATGGAGAGGGATGACTGTAGCAGTGCGCCATTCTGTAGGGACAAAGCCAGAGGTGAGGCTTTGATTGAACAGGACACACAGGTGTGGTGCCAGTTCACTTTGTAGTTCATGTAGAACACAGCCAGGGATATTGTCGGGTCCCATGGAGGCTGTATTCTTGGCCTTGGACAATGAAGCTTTAACCTGTGCTGCAGTAATGCTGGGTGCCTGGCACCTCCTCTGGTGTTGTGATTGGTCCTTTGGGTGGGAGAGAGGGGTAAAGCTGGCAATGAATCTGTCGGCCAGTATATTGTCAATACCTGTTGGCTCAGTATAGGAGGTGCCATTGTGCAGTAACTCAGAGCAAATCTGGGTATTGCCATGGAGATTCTTGATATAACTGTAGAAGGCTTTGTGGTTGTTTTTAGTGTCTGCTGCAATTCTGCATTCATAGCTAGCCTTAGAGGTTTTGATGAGGGATCTCAACTTTTTGTTGATGCTAATAAGGGAGTTTTTTCAGCCTTGGGACTTCACCTTTTTCTACAATCGTTTCTTCCTTCTGTTGTAGAGTTTGTTAATGGCAGATGACCACCAGATTGGCTTCCTCTTTTTGAAGGAGAGCATCTTGGTTCTGCTGGGTATGGCTATTTCCATGCATTTATATACGCATTTGTACAGTGCATTGGTGTATGATTCGGCGGTCATGCACCAATATTCCATTTGCATGGGTGCCGTGAAGTTAGCTACCTCTGTTTATAGGAGCCCAAAGTCAGCTTTGGAGAAGTTTTTCATGGTGGTTACCTTTGCTGGTGGTGTGGATGAGATGTGGAATTCCATGGTAATTAGTTTGTGGTTGGATCTAACCAGGGAGGAATTGACTATTGATGTTGAGCAATGGTTGTCTATATTAGTAATAACCAGGTCAAGGATCTTGCTTCCTCTAGTTGCGGTAAGAATGAGCTGGTCCAGTGCATTCTAAATAATGAATTCCAGGAAGCGTTGGGCAAGTGCATTGGTGCATGAGTAGTTTTCCCAGTTGATGGAGGGATAGTTGAAGTCACCCAGTATGAGAGTGTTGGGTTGGACCCTAATAGTTTCCAGGGTGCTTAGGAACACGGAGTGAGAGCCTTTGGACATGGTTGAGGACCTATAGCAGGCTACAATCTGAATTGCCATCTCACCCACTGTTAGTTGTACCTGAAGTATGTCCGATGGGTTATGCTAGGATACTAGTCTGGAGGTGTGCATATCCTTTATGAATATGGAGATGCCACTACCTTTGGAACTTTGGTCCATGTTCTGGGGCCAAAAGGCGTGGAATGAGTTATAGCCTGTTTGAGCAGGGGTGCTTTCTGCTGCTTTAAACTAGGTCTCTGTTACAGCACAAATGTTGATGTTCTCCATTTTGAGGAGTGCTTCGAGTGAGTGTATCTTGACATTTAAACTTCTAGCATTGAGCAGCATGACCCTCAGATTGCATTTATTTATAGCTGTTATGGTGGTAATTTGGTCTTTAGAACACCACCTAAAAAAGGCACTATAGGGTGAAAAGACCCTTAGCCAGTATCCGGAAACCTAGGGGTGACAGATGCAGGCCATCTCTGGCAAAGCATATAGGTCTGTCAGTCATGTCATCCCAAGCAAACAGATACTGGATCCCCTTAGAATGACACCAGAAACTTAGCCAATTGTTGAAGTCAATCATTTTCTGCTTGTACTGCAGTATCATTCTGGGCGACGGTAGGATGCTGCTCAGGGCTAGGGTCATACCTGCCTGGGCCACATAATTCAAGAGCTCCTCCATGTCTCTTTTTATATAGTCCAGAGAGGTGCATCTCAGGTCAGTAATGCCCACATGGACAATGACAGAGTCATACTTGTCCTTGTTGTGGAGTGACCTCAGTGTGTGTTTTATGTGTCGGATTCTGTCACCTGATAGACAGGTGACTGTTACTTCTCCTTATTCAACCTAGTGAGTGGGACATTTGTGTGCCTCACTATCGAATCACCTATGATTAGTGTATTGGGTAAGCTGTTTTGCCTTTGGGGCTTAGGTGAGATATGTGTTTTGTGATTTGTGCTGTGTTGTGGTGGTTGAGTGCATTTCTGATTTGGAGGTCTCTGCTATTTAGGTAGATTTCTCTTGAGAGCCTCCGTGAAGGTGGGTGTGTGGTTTGTGTTTTTATGTGAGAGCTGTGATGGTGGGTGTTCTGGAGGGCTATGTGTTCCATGTGGTGTGGTGCAAGTGTTGACCTTCTCCTCTTTACTAGCTACTCCAGTCTTGGCTGGAGAGTGCATGTCTTCCAGTTTGGATATATAAGTGCATCCCTCATAAGTCTGAGTGTTGGGAGGTAAGAGGAGAGGGTTGTCTGTGTACATGAGGCAGTTGTTACACTGCCTCAGAATGCCCAAGTTCACCAGGTTAATAGGAGAAAGCACAGGAAACTGATCTTTAGACATGCCAGGAGGGATAGTCATTATTAATAAGTACTGGAGCTGTTTTCTTATAGGACATTTAGTGCTTTTAGCACTTATGTGTGCTACAGTAATTGCTGCAAGAAGCCAGATGAAGTGCTAGGTGAATAAGCTTTGACTTCAGAATTGCTTATTCTATATTTAGCCTCCTAATTCAAACTTCACTTCTACTTAATCACACCTCCTGGTACTTCAAGCTTTTAACTTGTTCAACTATTTTCTTTTCTACCTCAAATTTTAGCTTCTTTTGATTTCCTTTATTTGCTTCCATCCATAACAAGTGTCTTGTCTGTGTTCAGTTTCATTTCAAGTACCTTTCCTTTTGCATTTCATTTCACAGTAGTTAATGTCCCCTTTGATGTTATACAATGGAACAAGAGTTCTTATTTTTTCAATCACTTGTAATATGCCCTCTTTCTCTCTAAATATGTATGTAAGTATGTATGTATGCATGCATGTATACCATTATGAGTACCCTAGTAGCCATACCCCCTAATGCTCTCAACACCTTGATCATAGCCAATGTGACATCATCTAAGCCTGCTAATTTCCCAGACATCATTTCCCTTGGCACACTTCATACTTTCATGCCAGGGTCTCCTTCCTCTTTTACTGTAGGCTGTGCAGGCAGCAGTACAGATGCTGTGGGGTTTTCTTCATTCAAAAGCATCATGAGGTGCTCCTTCATTCTGCCTTTGATGTCTTCTGCACTGATGAGCAGATTGTTGCTGGTATCTTTACAAACAGTGTCATCCAGTCCTCTTTTTTGTCTTTCCATTATTGCTTTGCAACCTCATAGTGCATCTCTGTATCATCTGCTGAATTTTTATGATGACTTCTTTACCACTAATATTGCTGTCTTAGTATTTTTGTAAACCAACAAGTATTCCTTCTAGGCATGGTTCATCTTTTCTAACTCTCACTTTTTCATGCATTCCTTCTTTCTTTTTATAACTTCCTGAACTTCTGCAGTCCACCACTAGCTTTACTTATGTACCTAATGTCCATAACTGTCTCAATCACATTTCCTTTCTATCACCGTCACATATGCTGCTTTGAAACTCTGCCATTTTTTCTTTGGATCTTCCTGTTCCCCTTATTCTTGAGGTGGTACAGTCAATGAATTTTTTCATTGAACTCCTGTATTTTCAGTCCAGCCAAATTTCAATTCTTCAGCCAAGTCTCTTTTGACCTTAGTGCTCACTGGTCACTGCTTGCAGCTGATTGTTGCAACCAGTGGATTATGCTGAGGGCCAATTGTTTCACACTGAATGAGTTGTAGCCTCTGACCTGACCTCATTGTCCTTTCCTTACTAGAAGGAATTATTTTGGAGTTGCATGCTAACTATTCTTTATATGATCTTGTGATCTTACAAATCATGGGTTGACCACACTTAAGCCAAATAGAAGTCCAGAATGGCATTACCTTCATTATTTCTGCTGCCTCAGCCATGAGAGACCATTCAGCCATATTATTCTTTTCTGTCTGTCCCAGTCTCAGCTTGAATGACTTCTTTTCCTCCCCATCATAGTCCTGCTGTGGAACGTAGGTTGAAATTATCATGATTATTCTAGCTTTACACTGGAGTCTGATAGTCATGAGTCTGTCACTTCTTCTCATTGCATCCCTCATTGTCTTCAGAAGACACAGAATTTCTAGTCAGCAACCTCTGTAGTAGATTCTGGATCCCAAGCTAAGAGGGTTCTCTGTGCTGCCCTTCTAATTTGTTTATGACTGCACAGAATACCCAGTAACTTCCTTACTGTCATATCTTCCCCTTCCAGGATGCATCTCATAATCCTCAGTTCATTTTGCCAGGTTGATAGATTTTATGTCCAACTTTCACTCAGTGGAGCTATCCCAGGTGATCCATTTTTGAACACAAGCTGCTGAGCTTTATGACAGGCTACCACTGGCCAACAGGGAAGTATAGATACCCCCAACATTAGCATGGGTCTCTTTTGTAGATTAAGTAGGACAGATCCTCAGTCTACTGAGCACCGACAAATATCAGTGCTTCATTTGGTAAAATCAGTTGACTTGATAAAATTCCCTAGCTCATGCAGTCAGGTCCCTGTTCTCCTCTCTAAAGGACACTGTGCACCACAATTCATGCCCAAAATAGGCACCACTTATAATCTGTGCTGCTGCCAATGAATCTAGTTTTGGGTGGCACAGCTCATTAATTCAATGGTAGGGTTATGGCTGAAACTAGTGTCTTTCAACTTTGAGACAGAAACACACAACATGCTTTTGGGAAGAACCATGCACAGACATGGACAGATCAAACCTTGGACCTTCCTATCTGTGAATTTCACCACCATATTACTAACAAAGTTACTTTGTGAGCAAGATGTTTCCTATAAATTATCAAACAACTGCTGTTTATTTCTAATTAATAGTATTTGCATCACCATCAAATTATGTGTGTGTGTGTTTATATGTGCACACACACACACACACACACACACACACACACACACACACACACACACACACATATATATGTACGTATATGTATATATAGAGTGAGAGAGAAAAAGATTTATATATATATACATATATATATTATATATATATATGTATGTGTGTGTGTGTGTGTGTGTGTGTGTGTGTGTGTGTGTGTGTGTGTGTGTGTGTGTGTGTGTGTATATATATATATATATATATATATATATATATATATATATATATATATATATATATATATATATATATATATATATATATATATAGATATAGATATATTGTATGATGGGAACATGTTTATACAAATATGTCTTCTGACAAGCTTATCTTCCAGCTATCCACAGAATCTTACCGAAAGTAGCATTGTCAGTCTGTGGGTAAATCCTGGCCTATGTAATGATAGCATATTTGCCAGGTTTTACAGTATTTAAAATAATAAATCTTGAACAATTGATATTAATCATAAACAACTAACACTAAGTGCACAGTCAGTTTAAAGTCGTCTACATTATAAATTTTAGAAGCAGCTGTCAAAGAAAAGAAAAGAAAAAACACAGGCAATAACAATATAAATAATTTCTAAAAACTTACTAAACTTAAATGTGCTGCTTTTAAAAATGAGCATAGGTGTCATATCCACAGAGATTTTTCCTCCACTGAGAATAATCTTCCATGAGCCCCCAGAATGTGTAAAGCAGACATTTAACTCCAAATATTCAGGATGTGTAATAATAAATCTGATAAAATCTGACAATCAAAGAAATTATTTTGGAATATATTCATAAATCTGAATGCCCCTGAGTATTTAGTCAAATAAGTGGAAAAATCATTAACCATTACAGCCTTTAAATTTTTTGAGTATGCTGTGAATGAAAATCAGCTATGGGAAAAAGCAATATCAATAATATTGTTTTCACTTTATTAGCTTTAAAAATTTGATTGCTTAAAACACCTTGTCAGGTTAAATCTTTGTGTAATTAATGAGTGAAGTGGCATAAGTTTTTATTGGTGGGGATGTAGGGAAACTATTGCTATGTTATGGCTTATAAGGCCAGATTCATTAACACCTACATTAATTGTACAGCATTCTAAGTGAAGAGACAATGCAAACATAACTCCCACCTTCTTCCTCCTAATTTTAGTCTTCCTACTGTTTTACGTCCAGCCTTAAATATCGAGGGGGATTCATAAAGTTGTTACAATGCATAGATTACTTTTACACTAAATCTAATCTTTCTGAGTGAAGAGTCAGCACAAAAATGTGGTAGGGATGTTCTTGAATACAGACTGTGTTCACTTAGGGTGCACTTAGTGTAGACATTCATGAATCTGGCCTGTTAGAAACATGTATAAATAGTGTGCTAATGTAACAGTCCTACTATGCCCTTGTTCACACCCAAAGATCATCACACCATGCCATGTGCATTAGTTTGACCCCGTGGTAACATCATGACTTGTTATGCCATTGAGTTGCCCATACATCTGTGTCATAGATCAACAAGAACAGCATGCATGGCTATGCAAGAGAGCTACTATTTTTCATGGATTATTACCTGCTACAAGGTCATGGCTTCTGAAGCCACTAAGGGTGGCAGAGCTCCAAAGTGGTGCTCTAAAAAGAGTAAATGATCTCTGCACGTCATATACACAGATGAGCCAGACCACCTGCTGGGGGACCCTTATGAAGGTCCTCAGTATGAAATGGATGCCTGGCACAGCCTTGCCACAATGATGTCTGCTGCCACTGGAATCAGCTGATTTTGTAAACTGTGCAGGTGCCACTACAGTGATCTAAGAAGGCACCATTCTGACCTTATATGCCAATGGAAAGAAGTCAGAAAGGTTGTACCTGAGATGTACAATAAGTATTCAGAGCAGGGCAGTGCCCCATTATTTCAGATATAGTTAAAGGGGCCCATACATGACATTTATTTCATAATAGTTAAAGGGACCATGCAGGATATTTACTTCATGATAGTTAAAGGGGCCCTTGCAGAGCATTTATTTGATGATAGTTAAAGAGACTCTTGCAGGGCATTTACTTCATGGTCATTAAAGGATATAGGACATTTATGTCATGATACTTGTTCTTCTTATTAATATATTTCAACTCAGCAGCAAGTTACAGAGATTCAGCTCTTGTACCAGAGAAGAATGGAGTATGTCTACAAAGACAGGAGTGAGTACAGTGCTTATCATCTCATAGGTAGCTTTGTATATAATGGCAGCATTGTATTGCTTACTGCTATAATTCTTTAGAGGTACCTGTAACACTAATATTTAACAGTAAGATTTACTGCATGACACAATATCTGTATATATGCTGCTATTCTACCACATGGACACACACTACATGTATGGTGGATACTCGCATTCCTGATTTGTATGCAGATGTCTTGCTCAGTCTGCCTGCACAGCATTCCCACTATTCCATGGTATGTGACATGCTGGGGTGTATCATGTATCATGTTGTGGGCACTGCTACACAGAACACGGGTATATGCAGGTCTGGTATGCATGACATCTTACTGGCTGAGCATCTGCCCACTAAATGACTTTGCTAGTGCCGATTCCAACTGACATACCAGTGGAAGCTGTATGCCATAACATTTCTGTTCCATGAGGAATAGCAGCTTGTCATTCTTTAGTCAAGCTCACTGTAACCATATGCATTTTGGCCTACATACGTATTAATACTGTCTATGTCTGCATGGCTTCTCTTGCTACATGACACATGCAGTAACCTGTAAGTCTGATCATCAGTCATAGACAGAATACTATTGGTTTTCTCTCTGTCTCTCTCTCCTTCACTGCCCTTCTGTTATGTTATTATTGCTGTTTGTTTTCATTATTTCTCTCCACATGTGTCACTATTTTAAGTAGGATTAGCCACAGCTGTTCCTATGGTATGACAGTGGTCCCCACAATGCCATCTTATACACAGTTCTCCTGCTACAATCTTCTGCTTCTAGGAATGACTCTCCACTGAGAGTTTTGTGGCAAGGGGCAACTTAGGGGTGTTCCCAGTGTCCTTTGCCAGGCATTCATTGATGGGGAATGCTGTAGTCACCTCTACTGATGTTAATAACGGGCCACAATTCAATGTCCAGTGGGAGCTGAAAGAGGTGATGGTGAGATTATAGACCAATGACCTGATGCCCACATTGGCTCCCTGGATATGGTCCTTGTGTGGGTTACATATTTGCACTGCTGTCTGTCACTTTCTTGTGTACCATCTGAAGCAGGGCTCAGTAGTGAGGGTAAACATGATGGTTACTGACCTCTTCATAGGTCCATCCCAGGGCAGTGTGATCAGAAGGTAGGTTCATATTGTATCCTGCCTCATGATGTTCCCTATCCTTGTGTGACAGCTCTTTTGCCTGTTTGTTTTCCATTTCTCTCAATCACAACTTATCCTCCATCTGTCAGTATGTCACTATATCCATTGTAAATCCCCCACCTCATGTCATCATTTCACCTATTGGTCTTTTTCTGAATTTTATGTCTGTTCTTATGTCCTAGCTTCCATACCTCTACACCCTTTCCTTCCCTTGCCAAAAATAGCACTTGTCCCCAATAAATTACCTTTCCACCCCCTCCACTCTCACATTATCTTTCCCTATTTCCTTGTGTATGTTTCCCTGTTTGCCCACCCCCTATCCAACCTTAATATACTCTCATTTCCTCTCCGTTTCAATGAATAGAACGTCATGAAGCCGCTGCTATGAGATACTTATTGTGGCTTGCAGCAGTTCTCAAACAATTGCAAAGCTGAACTTGTGCACATGCATACTGATATATGTGACATGGTCTCTACTTGTGTTCGAAAACCATGTAACTCCACTGATGAAAAACCTGTGTCTCTTTAAAATCATTGTCATTTATATGAGTGAATTGCATAATTAGTTTATATTTGAGGTGTTAATGTCCTTTTTAAAGTATAGCTACATTCAAGCTGTATTGTGCTACATGGCATTTCCAAATATCACTTGCTTGGTCATGTAAGAAATCTTTCTGAATCCTTTCAGAATCCAATGGTCAATTCCAATAATCTGTAACAGCTGAGTTAGTCTAAGCATACCAACTCACCACAGCTAGAAAAGGTATGTTTTCTGTGTTTTCCATGCTGATGATTCTATAAAACTTTAACTAAGAATACTTGGCATTTGTAGTCTGAAAGTGTAAAACAATGAGTGTAAAGATCACACAGGAAAACCAACTGGTTAAAAAAAGAAAAATCTACCAAAGCTAGACTTTCCACTGTGTGATACCTTAAACCTCTTGTATCAGTGGCAACATGGGATATATGCAAATTACCCCTTAAGGATATCAGGTGTTTCAGCTAAATGGCAATTCTGAATGTCCATGACTTTTTGTTTTACTTTTACCTTTAAGTCTGTTGACAATTTCAGGCCAATAAAACCAAACCCCTCTAGCTGTGGCAATACATATTTCTGAATTCTCATGGCATCATCAGCACACCATAAAAGAAATGTTTGACTTTTGGAAACACAGGGTTGTCATACCCAGCTGATGTCCATAAACATTAGGGTGTCTACAAAATATCCCCACTAACAAACTAAAAACAATGAGTATAAAGGTCACACAGGAAAACCAACTGGTTACACAAACACAAACACACAAAAAGAAAAATATAGCAAAGCTAGTCTGAAAGGGTGCATAGTATTGGGAAGGAACAGGAATGTTCTCTACTCATGCTTAGAAAGTGGTGTGCTGTGTTGCAATATAATAATATGCTGTTTTATGCTGTAATCATGCCTAGAAGACAGTAATGTCTTATTATCTGTCTATAGCCACAAACACTTCTACAAAACCTTGTTTTTTTGGGGGGAGGGGGTGGTCAGAGGACTTCGACTGCTTTCAAACTGTGGGAGATGCTAGAAAATAAAAAAGTAAGGCTACAAAAGGTCTTCCACTAAATTATTCTACATTCTGGAGTAATCAAAGAGGTTTACAAACTCTGTATTAGCAGTCTAAAAAGTGTTTTGAGTGCTACAATTCACATGCACATCACATATAAGCATGGTTTGCTATATCTCGTCAGAAAGCTGAGAGCATACATAGAGCATAAAGAATGGAGAAAGTTGATAAATCCCTTATCAAGTCAAATGCACCTCTTTAATTACTCCAAAAAAGGGAGTAGCTTAGCATATTCCTGAATCTCAACAGTAATTGCTTTTAAGGTAACTAGTCTGAACAGACTACTGTATGAAAATTCTGGTTTGTATACTGTTAAATAAATTTGTTAGAGTCAGACTGTAAAAATCATTGAGTTATTCAAACACAATGTCAATTAATAACAAACAATAATGCAGGAGAAACTCAGATATCTTATTCACTAATGTACATTAGGAGGCAAAAAACCATACACAAAGTTTGTATAGAATTTTGACTGCTTTATTGACCAAAACACATTGGTTATATACATTTCATTATCAGTTTTGCCCACCTCACTGGTGTGGTCAGTGACAGGGTCTTTACATCATAGTAATTCATAAAAAGTGCTGAATTTGTGTTTTTCAAAAAGTCCCTTTCCCATGAGAATGTTGCAGCCTTGCAAGCAGCTGGTCAGTCACGATGACCTCCTGAGGATGTAGCCAATTCAAGGTTCTCTGATTAGTTCAAATACAATAGATGTATGTCTTCCTTAAAGCCTCCCTTTGTCTTTCTTGTTCCCAGCTGCGCACTATCAGAGATAGTGCACAAGGCTACTCTCCTGGTGGAGGCAGGAAAGAGGACACACATGCGAACAGATTTATTATTTTCTAACTTTGCAAAATAATCTTTACTTGAAAGACATGAGCCAGACTGCATCTGCAAGCTGCCAAGGTCAAATTTCTGATTACACTGCAGCTTGTGCTTCAAGCAATAATATGCAGGTTTATTTCTACTGTTATTCTAGTAAGACAGAATTAAATGCATTACCTTTATTCTTTATTTTAAGTACATTTATTCCTAACTAGAGCACACATTTCTCTATATATTTGATCACACAACTTATATATGTTTGAATGTTTAAATACACATCTTCCTAAGCAGCACACATTGTAAATATATTTTCTAGGCAGCATGTATGTAAATATATTTTCTAAGCAGCATGTATAGATTTTTCTAACATTCTCCCTCCTGTTAATGCATTTTATTCTGTTTAAAACATAAACAATATTATTTCATTCCTCAGCCTTTCCCTTTCAAGGGCTTTCAGCTAAGTAAGTCATTGGTTTTATATTTCAGAAAAAGCATCATTTGAAATTAATCTTTTAATTTCAACACTTTGGTAAAGAGTTTCAGTAGCAGATATATCAACAAATTTTTGATTAATCTTTTCATGCAGGGAATTTCACAGTAAACACATGTTCCTATTAGGAGTATACCCACACAAATAGCAATTAAATGTTTAATAGGATGGAACCCCACCCCCCCAAACAGATTCTGGAAAAAGTCCGTCAGTGGGTTTGGGCCTGGTTTAGTCATTGCTGATACTTGCTGAATTACCTCTAGGTGGTCATTGATTTCATGTTGGTTGTCTGGAATGTACGCACAGCATTCTTCTTCGTGTACCACCTCTTGCCGCTAGGGTGAAGTAAAGAGCCATTCGATTTTGTAGCACAACAGTTTTATTGCATTCAGTTCATTAGTCACCAATTCTAGGGTGGAAAAAGTTGCATTGCTCATGACTTTTTTGACAGCTTCCTCAGCTCCCAGATCGATTTGACTGCTCCATAGGCTGGTGGCATTCCTGCCCTGGATATAACACTGTTGCCCAGGTTCATATGAGTCAATTTACTTTTGTCTTTCACTGAATTATGGCCTTTTCAACCAGCTTCGATTTTACCAACTGGATTCACAGGTTTTTTTTCTCACTGGACCTTCAGATTCTCGAGCTGTTTTCCTTACGTTTCGTATTTTACCCAAAGGTAATTCTGCAGTATGTCTTATTGCTAAAACCAGATAACCCAAAAAACAACTGCCGGACCAATTCTCAGGTAACCATTTATATGCCTTTTTCCCACAAATAAAATCATTACTTTGGTACTGATACGTGTTATCCCTGCATGAAACATTTTCCTATTCTTAATAGACAATTGCTTAGTTAAGACTAGATTATCACATACTGCATTTAATGTAGTTTTCATTGAACTCAGATATGAATCATGGTTGGTATTACAAACAGTACCCCCACTTTTGACTTTAATGTAACATTTATAAGACATTGTTATATTACCATTACTCCAGCCCACCTGGAGGGTATTACTCTTGTAGAGACATACAATTCCTTTTTGTGTGAACAGGTAAAATAAAGCAATTTTGTCCTGTGATCTCACAGTTTCTGTATAAAAAACTTTCCAAAGTCTTATTTTATCCCCAGAGGGACAGAGGACCTTAAAGTCTATTATATGTTGTTGGTATAGCTGTACAAACTCAGCAATCTGAAATGTGCATAGTTTCTGTATACACTTGCTTCATGGCCAGGTACGTGTTAAAGTTTGGATGCCAGTCTATAAACAGTTCATCACGTCTTTTCACTTTCACTTGTGTGGTTGAGTGCAGGAAAAACCACAATAAGAGAAAATTGTCACACTTATAGTTAACAAATACATAGTTAAAATAATTATGCAATAGTTCTTGGGTTGCTCTGCTTTTTGTCTTCTTTACTCTTGGCCATTTTGCCCTTGTGTATCAGTCACAAAGTTTTTATTCAGCTGAAAGTTCTTTTGTCTGAAAAAGAGTTAAACTGCAAAACAGATTTATTCATAACAGTTTCTTTATTTAATTAGCTAGTGAACTGTCAGCCTCCAGCCCTGCAGGCATGAGAGCTTTTTACTGAGGCACATAATATGCCCTTTCAAATACTACTTTAAAGGGGATTAAACCCTTCACATTTGTTACTGTTTTCATGCTCAGCAATGCTAGAGGTAAACAGCAAATCCAATTCTTCTGAGTCTTACTCATCAACTTTCTTAACTTGTTTTTTTTAAAATCCCATTGTACCTCTCCACCAGTCCTGCTGACTGTGGGTGGTAAGCACAGTGATTCCTTAAGGAAAAGCTTCTACCCATTTTGAAAACATATCTATGATCACTAAACAGTATTTTTTCCTTTACACTTATTCAACTCTATGAAGTCCATACAAATAGTATGGAATGGATATGGTGGTGTAGGGAAACTCCTTGCTTGTTTTAAATGCTCCTTGTGCATGGTGCTTGTTACAAGTATGACAAGCTGCACAAAATTTTATTGTATAATTTATGTATCCATATGTTTGGAATATTTTATTTACTAACTGTACCATCCCCCCTGTTGAGACATGGCTCTGCCCATGGCTCAACAAAGCTGCATTTCTAAATAAATTAGACGGTAATATTGTTTTTTTCCTTTGGAAATGTACAGTCCATTTTTAAAATTGCACCTTGTTTTACCCAGTTTTGTTTTTCTGCTGTTGTAGTAAGCATTTGCATTGTTTTTAACATGTCTAAATGTAAAATCTCAAAGGGCTGTAATTTTTCATTAAAAAAAAATAAAGTTCCTGAGTCTGAGGCTGCTTGCTTTGCAGCTGCATCAGCTCGTGCATTACCTTTGAAATCTTATCCTGTTGTTTTGTATGAGCTACACATTTACAAATAGCTACTTTGGTAGGCAACTGAATAGATTCTAATAGCTCCAAAATAAATTGCGCATGATTAATAGGTTTTTCACTGGATGTAATCATCCCTCTATTTTCTTTATTATTGTGCAAACACATGCACTGTAGAAAAAGCATACTGATTATCAGTATATATGTTTACTTTTTTTTGCCTTTTACTAAAATACATGCTTCTGTCAAAATTACCAGTTCTGCTGCTTGAGCATACAAGTTGTGTGGCAAAGTTTGTGCTTCTAAATTTTTAGTGTCTGTAACTACTGCATACCCCACCAGATTTCTCCCTGTAGGACCCCTTCTGCATGAGCCATTCACGTAATATGTCACCTCAGCATTATTCAAGGGCATATCTGTAAGATCTTGTCTAGGTAAAGCTAACTGTTTATATGAGGTTGACTCAGCAGTATGGTCATACATGAAAGATGTCTAGCAGGAGAAAGGTATGCAACTTTTTCTTGTGGCAGAATTATTGCAACTGCATGAGGCATTCTCAATGTGAGAGGGTGGAATAACACCATTGAGGCTGAAGCCTGTACTGCCATTGCTGCTGCAACTACTGCTTGTACACAGTGAGGCAAAGATTGCACCACTGGGTCTAACTGTAATGAATAGTAAGCTATGGGGCATTGCTTATCCCCATGTTGTTGCTTTAATACTGATGTCATGTACCATTGCTTACAATCTATGGTCTAAAAAAAAAAAAAAACGTTTGTGATAACTTGGAAGTCTTAAAACTAATGAAGAAGCTATTAACTGCTTCAACCTGCAGAAAGCCATTTCTGCTTTTGTTTTTCATTGTAAAATAACTTGGTACCCAGTTCCAACAAAAATTAGTTGTACCTAGGAAAGACATTATTTCTTTTTTAGTTGTTGGTTTGGGTGCTTGCAAAATTGCTGTTTTTTTTCCCTTTTCTTTCCCACTATTTAGTATTTTACCTTTACTGAATATCACATATTCCAGGTATCTAACCTGTGTTTTTTCCCAAAGTTTGTAACTTACTCTTGTTTACTTTGTGTCCTTGTATTACTAAAAATTTTAACAATGCTACTGTATTCACCCTGCACTGCTGCTGGGTGCTGCTAGCAAGATGTCATTTACATAAAGTAAAATTTGACTACCTTCTGGTGGGGTAGACCCTGCCAGATTGCTAGCCATTTTTTTGCAAATATTATTGGGCTCTCACAATATCCCTGTGGTAGTCGAGTATATGTATACCTTTTACCCTGAAATGTAAATGCAAACCAATATTGACTATCAGGATGTATAGGTATTGAAAAGAAAGCATTGCTTATATCTACCACAGTAAAATACTTTTGTTGTGGCTTTAAATAATTTAACAAGGTATGTGGGTCTGGCACCGTAGGTGCTTTAGGTATTACTGCATTATTCACAGCTTATAAATCTTGTACCATCTGCCATTCCCGTTTGCCTTTTTAACAGGAAATACGGGTGTATCACATGGTGAATCAGGAGATTCTACCAGTACTCCTTTTTTGAGTAATGCTGCTTATTATAGGCTTAATTTCTACTTTTGCATTCTTTTCCAAAATGTATTGTTTTTTTCTGTGGTTTAAAAGCTGACTTTGGGGTAATTGTAACTGGTCCTGCTGCTTGAATAAGCCCTACATTTAACTTGCCTGTTGACCACAGAGTTGTTGGAATTTTACACAAGACCTTTTCTTTTTCTTTTAATAAAAATGCTAATCAGCTGTCCTTACTAGATTGCAAGTGTACAGCTGTATGTGTCTGTGTCAACCAATTCAGTTTTGTTTTTATATCCCTTGTCCTGACATTTTTAAATCAGTCTGTTTTCCCATTTTGTTACCTTTTTTTCTAAGTCTGCCCATTTAAAACTTTTGTTTTTTTGTCAAGCTGACATGTGGCAGTCTATTGGACTTATACAATCTCATGAACTCCTGAGGTAATGAACAGCTTACTACACTGTTTCCCTCAGTATCCCAGCATAAAGTTTGTAATATTAATTTGTCAGCAGGATTTTTACTTATATTTTTTTTATTAGGTCCTGGTGTGCTACAGTAGTATGGAGTACAATGTAACAAGTGCTGCTGATCAGTGTCAAGGGAGGGTACCTTACTGATGGCTACGTTTATCAGTTCTTTGGTTACTGCCCTGGACCAATCATAACTAGGTCCTGGCTGTACCAATAATAGGCTTCACCCTCTGATCACACCACAAGAGCATTCATTTGTCTTTGTGCTTCCATACCCTGCATGGTAGGAACTACTGCTATGCCAAATATCTGCACAAGGTCTTTTCCCAGTAAGTTTACTGGATATTTTTGCAGAAACTACAATTTTACTTTTCTGAGTCATACCTGAAACAGGGTCAGTTATTGCTATATTATGGGAAAGTGGTTCCCTGTATAGCTGTCTATTTGCTGCTTTTACTAATATATAATTAGGTGATTTAGAATGTTTTGGTAACTTGGAGGGGTGTATCAAAGTCCGTGACGCTCCTGAGTCACACAGGAATTTGACCTTTCTTCCCTCCACCAGAAGTGTTACTTCTGGTTTTGTATTTGCTAGGTAGAGCTCCAGGCTCAACAATGCTAAATCTAAAATTTTATTTTCATTTTTATTCTTTACATCTGTTTGTACTTCCTCTATTCCCTCTACTACATTCACATTTTCTTTTTGTTTATTAACCTTTCCTGATGATTTTTGGTTATTATCACTATTATATAGTCAGTCCACATCTCCTTTATCTTCTGTTATTGCTTTCTTATTTTGTTTATAGTCCCTAGCTAGATGCCCTTTTTACCTGACTGTAATACAAATACTTCAGCTCCGTCTTCAGCAGTGAAGACTTGTGCCTTTTTTCCTTTTACTATTAAGGTGTCTTTCAGTACGTCTAGCATACTCAAGTAAGGCTTGCAGCCTGCTTGTTCAGTGATTTATCATATGCCTTGTAATAAAACTACTAACAGAGGCAATGCAACCTTTTAAAATGTATATATATATATATATTTTTTAATTGTTATTTTAAGCATTTTAATAATCTAGCATAATATCCATCTACTGTCTCATTTCCTGCTGTATGCATTAATTAATGCAAGTCCAGTCTGCTCTAAGTTTTCATTTTTCAGAGATTCTGTCTGTTAGACCTTTCACTCTGTTGTCTAAAAATGTTTCAGAATTTTTAAGCTTCTGTTTTTCTTTTGCCTGACGCCTGCATCAGATTAAAGCTTGTTTAAGGAGTTTAACTAGTGAAAGTTTATCTAGTTTACTATCAAATTTATAGTTGTTAACACATTTTGCAAAATATCTCACATTATTTGCTTACTGTAATTGCATATGCTTCACATTATCCATTAGGCGGATCTCGTGATCTCTTAGTGCACTGATTTCCCATGTCTTAAAAAGACTGTTACGTAACCCTTCTCTTGTACCACGTGGTATCTTATTTCCCCATATCCACAGTAGTGTCTAGAATGACTGTTTACTTTGCTTTGTTATTCCCTGATCTATGACTCAAGATACAATACTTCGACTCTCTCTCCCTGCTATCACAAACCTTAGCAATAGCACAGTGTAACCTGGTCCCTGATCTAAAACAAAGACAAAGAGGGAAATTCTTCTTACCTGAGCCTCCTGCTTATGTTTGATAGGCTTTTTAGGACCCAGTTTTCCGCCGCCACAGATCAGACAAGTGGACAGCCTCTTTAGGCACGACAATTCAGTCGGAGGTCTTTCCTTCTTCTGCGCAGACTTCAATACCACCTATATATTCTGACCTGTAGCTTACCAAGGGAATTCGCACGATTAGGACCAAGATGTTAAATAAATTTGTTAGAGTCAGACTGTAAAAATCATTGAGTTATTCAAACACAATGTCAATTAATAACAAACAATAATGCAGGAGAAACTCAGATATCTTATTCACTAATGTACATTAGGAGGCAAAAAACCATACACAAAGTTTGTATAGAATTTTGACTGCTTTATTGACCAAAACACATTGGTTATATACATTTCATTATCAGTTTTGCCCACCTCACTGGTGTGGTCAGTGACAGGGTCTTTACATCATAGTAATTCATAAAAGTGCTGAATTTGTGTTTTTCAAAAAGTCCCTTTCCCATGAGAATGTTGCAGCCTTGCAAGCAGCTGGTCAGTCACGATGACCTCCTGAGGATGTAGCCAATTCAAGGTTCTCTGATTAGTTCAAATACAATAGATGTATGTCTTCCTTAAAGCCTCCCTTTGTCTTTCTTGTTCCCAGCCAAGCACTATCAGAGATAGTGCGACAAGGCTACTCTCCTGGTGGAGGCAGGAAAGAGGACACACATGCGAACAGATTTATTATTTTCTAACTTTGCAAAATAATCTTTACTTGAAAGACATGAGCCAGACTGCATCTGCAAGCTGCCAAGGTCAAATTTCTGATTACACTGCAGCTTGTGCTTCAAGCAATAATATGCAGGTTTATTTCTACTGTTATTCTAGTAAGACAGAATTAAATGCATTACCTTTATTCTTTATTTTAAGTACATTTATTCCTAACTAGAGCACACATTTCTCTATATATTTGATCACACAACTTATATATGTTTGAATGTTTAAATACACATCTTCCTAAGCAGCACACATTGTAAATATATTTTTCTAGGCAGCATGTATGTAAATATATTTTCTAAGCAGCATGTATAGATTTTTCTAACAATACTTAACATTGTTCTGTTGCCTTCTAATTATTTCTCTTTTGTTTCATTGCACTGTTGTTTTATTCAAAGATTTTTCCCCTAGGAGATTTCCACATTTTTGGTTTATGGCAAAAGCAAACCATGTGTGTGTGTGTGTGTGTGTGTGTGTGTGTGTGTGTGTGTGTGTGTGTGTGTGTGTGTGTGTGTGTGTGTGTGAGAGAGCATGCTCGTGTGTGTTGTTACATCATTTTAACTAATAGATATGCCTGTCTTGTTACACATTATCAGAAAAAAAGCACAAGCCATGGTCACTAGCTTTCTAAAGTTGCCATCACTTGTACTTGCACAATATTGGTGGCTATCAGGCTATTTTTAGCAATCATGTAAGGCCTGGAAACAAGTGAAAGAAGTGGGGCTTCTCCTGTTGGAAACTCTTCAGAAGGACTGTCCCATACTTCTCAGGTTTAACTCATTATGAGGAATGTTATTCTTTTTGGGTCTTAAAAAGTCCATGCTCCTCACAGCTCCACATCCAAAGGTTCATTCACACATTCATTCTTAGGATTTTTTAACTTACATCCATGTTATATAGAACCAAGTCATATTATTTCATGAAGAGAACATTTTGTATGCATAAAGTAGGATATTTAACTATACTTTAAGTTTCCTACTTGAAGCTATGATTTGGTTGATTAGTAGTGAGGTAGTGTTCCTCATTTTGGACTTGAAGCTATGATTTGGTTGATTAGTAGTGAGGTAGTGTTTCTCATTTGGGAAATGAAAAGTTGAGATCTACGGTCCCACCTTCCCTAGTAGACCTCCAGTAATCAACAAGCCACAACAATAATATGGGGATGACATCTGTGCAGTAACTGAAACCTGGTTCAAGGCACCACAGAGCACCCCAGCAT
This sequence comes from Protopterus annectens, assembly GCF_019279795.1. NCBI lineage: Eukaryota > Metazoa > Chordata > Ceratodontiformes > Protopteridae > Protopterus > Protopterus annectens. The sequence continues at coordinate 666,471,088 of NC_056748.1, forward strand.
TAGCGGGCTACAACTCATACCACACATTTCGGCCACAGAACATGGACCGAAACACAAAAGGAGGGGGTGTATCCATATTCATCAAGGATACCTACACCTCCAGGTTAGTGGCGCACCATTATACCTCTGAGATCATCCATGTGCAACTAACATCGGGCAAATCTGCACTGCAAATTGTGGCCTGCTACAGATCACCCTCCATGACCCAGGACCACCACTCCACCTTTCTGGAGACACTGGAAAACATGAAGGTCCTACCGAACACCCTGATATTGGGCGATTTCAATTACCCTACCATTAACTGGATAAACTCCTCAAGTGCTAACTCCCAGGTCCAGCACTTCCTGGAATTTATCAACTCAAATGCCCTGGATTAGCTGGTAAACTGCCCTACCAGTGGTGAAAACATATTGGACCTGGTCATCACCAACATGAGCGACAGGTCAACCTGTCACTGGTTAGATCAGACCATAAACTAATCACTCTGGATGTCCACACCACACCACCACCACCCCCAACCAAGGAAACCACAGTGAAAAACTTTTCTATAGCAAACTTCACATTACTTAAGTCAGAAGTGGTAAGTTTCACAGCCCCCACGCTAAAGGATAACAGTGTCCAAGATGCAGGAACCTTTACAAATGCACTTTATGAGCACCTACAAGGATGTATGGATCGTGCCATCCCTAGCAAAACCAAGACTCACTCCTCTAAGAGAAGGAAACCAGTCTGGTGGACCCCTGCCATAAACAGGCTATACAATAGAAGGAGAAAACTAGTTCAGAAAAAAAGCAAATCCTAAGAAGGAAAGACATCCCTGATCAGTATCAGTAAGAAACTAAGGTCCCTCATGAAATCATCCAAGGCTACCTTCAAAAGAAAAATAGCCAGGGATTCGAAAGATAACCACAAAGCCTTCTTTAGCTATGTCAAGAATCTAAGTGGCAACTCGCAGATATGCTCTGAGCTAGTGCAAAATAGCACAAAATATACTGAACCTACTGATATTGCCAGCATCCTGGCAGATAGGTTCAGTGCAAACTTCACTCCCCTCTCACCCCCAAAACGGCCCACAACAATACCGGAAAAGTATAGTGTTCCATAAATCACAGATGCACAGGTGAAAACAGCCCTTTCAAAAGCCAAAAGCACTGCGTCAATGGGGCCAGATGGTGTCCCAGGCTGTGTCTTGCACGAACTACAGAACAAACTAACCCCCCACCTAAACACACAGTTCATCCTCAGCCTCTCCACAGGCTACATGCCCATAGAATGGCACACAGCAATGGTTATTCTGCTCCACAAAGGAGGGGCCACAACTGACCCTGGTAACTACTGTCCCATAAGCCTGACTAGCCTGGTCTGCAAGGCTATAGAGCGCATCATCATGGAACTCATTAACAAAGACATTGGGAACCTCCAAACACTTGACCCAACCCAGTTCGGCTTTGTTAAGGGAAGATCATGGCTACTAAACCTGGTTGACTTCTTCGAGACAATCATCAAGGCCATAGATGAGGGGAGGGTGGTTCACACAGCCTACCCGGATCTCGCCAAGGCTTTTGACACCATTCCCCGCTTGGAAATTATAGAAAAACTCACCAGCCTGAACATAAACCCCTACGTCACAAGATGGGTTGCCAACTGGCTTACAAACAGAACTCACACAGCAAGATTAGTGGGCTCCAGGTCTGACTCTAAACCAGTCACAAGTGGTGTCCCACAAGGCTCGGTCCTGGGACCCCTACTGTTTGGCATATACTTCTCAGAAGTATAGGCACACACAGGAGTGCTATGGCTAACCAAGTTCGCTGATGACTGCAAACTGGGAGCCATAACTGACTCTCCGGCTGACATGGACATTCTCCAAAAGGGCCTTACTGAGACGAACACCTGGTGTCAAAGTCATGGTCTCAAGCTAAATGCCAAAAAATGCATAGTCATCCCGTTTGGGAAAACAAAACACTCATGAATTACCACATAAGTGATAACACCCTTAATACAGAATAGGTAATAAGAGATCGGGGGACCCAGGTAGATAGTAATCTCTCCTTTGACAATCATATTGCCAAAGTAGTTAGGAAATCCTTCTATGTAGCCCATCTAATTACTAAAGGGTTCACATCTAGAAATAAAGAGGTTATAGTGCCACTCTCCACATCACTCATCAGACCCATCATAGAGTACAATGCCCTATTTGGGATGTACCTCACAAGAAACTTCCAACAGCTGGAAAGACCACAAAAGTACCTCACCAAGAGGATTACTGGCCTCAAACATATGTCCTATGCAGCCCGACTGGAAAAACTCCGGCTGTACTCAGTGGCATATTGCTTACTCAGAGGTGATCTCTGCCTGACTTACAAAGTCATGTCCAACTCAGAATTGATGGACATGCTCCACCTAAAGAAATCCAAGTCACTGTGAGTCACTCGCTCTAGTGAGCTAAACCTCACCACAACAATAAATAGAACATGCTGGAGGGATAGATTCCTATCACAGAGACTCCCCATCTTTGGAACAAAATTCCTAACTACATTAGGCAGAGTACCTCGCTAACACTCTTCAAGAGAAACCTTGACGAGTGGATGGGCAACAGAAAATACACCCCTGGGATCACTTCATTGGCTCTTCTTGACAGAGGCTCAGTTAATTAATTAATGGGGCGGCAAAAGCTGACACTCTCTGGCTAGGCTTATAAATGCCCTCTGGCAGATAGCCAAGTACCTACCTATGAACCTATATTTCTTGTTATTCATTATACTTTCCTGTAGTTAACTGATTTCTTGTCTTACTACAATGACTAGCATGTTACCCTTCAATCAACTTTGATCTCTGGATAGCTGGTTTTAATTTTTTTGCCCTTTATGGGCATGGTATGACTCTATAGCTGTTGTAATGGATGTACAACTGTTGGAGGTAAATAGATGCAATCAAAGCCTTTTGTGCTGTTCTTTAGACTTTCATCCATATTGACAAGTCATTCTTTCAACATAAGACTTTACGAACCTAGTATCTTTAGTATACTCTAACACAGACTTTCCGGACCAAAACATGAGCCCCTAAGACATTTGTGAGATGGTGTAAATAATGTCCAGTTTATGTTTTGCAATCTCATCAGCCAAATGTCAGTACATGTCATCCAGCTATATCACCTAACCTGAGCTTCTTCACTCTCTTTCTCCTGCTAGGCTCTCTTACAGTCCCTCATATGGCAACCTATATTGTACCAGTTTACTTCTCACTGACATAATATTTTGCTAAATATAACTTCTCCTTCCAAATAATCTCAGAGTCTGTCTAACATCCCTCACTCCAATCAACTATTACATTACTCCCACTTAAGACAATACACAGCTATAATTGTCACACAGACACCAACCTTTCTACATGCCGATTGTTTTTATTTATTGTAAATAATGTATATAGCAGTCATACATACTATTTACATTTTTTTAGCTGATGACATTTTGCAGCTTTGTATTTCTATTACACTCTTGCTATGAACATTGGTTCTAGATGATGGTCTCTGTTGATGTGCTTCCCCAATCCCATGTACAAAAAAATGAGGAAAGGGGTGTTGATACCACTGGCAGTCTTCCGCTAAGTGTAATTCTGAGCTGCTTTTTATTACCAGGTTGGGACTAAAGTTGTTCACTTGGGATCAATGTTCTTATCCATGAAAAGCAATTTTAAATAAATAAATTTCTGTGGCTAGACAAGAAGAACTGTCAATCATGCTGCAGTACAAAATAATATTATTTTACTAGAGATCACAGTGTAACGTAGTACTCATTATGCAGTAAAAATGCCTTTCCTTGTCTATGTACAGATACTACAAGACGTTTATCACCTATTGCCAGACTTACTGCTAATCCTAAAACTGATTTAGCACCTTTTATTGTATTACTGTTTTCTTAATGTAAACTGCCATGTAACCAGCTTCTAAAATTGCCTTATATCATTTTTTTCTGTTTGTAAACAAAGGCTAAATTTGAAAATGATCCATTTGGATCGTTGATCATCCCTGGTCAACAAATGTATAACTTAATTAGTCAATCAATCATCCTTAGACATTTTGTGTTACATGAAATGCAATGTCCTTGTTAGGACATAGTTTCTCTATATGTCATTTTCCTTGTGGGCTTTAATACATATTCTTTCTATCACTAATCATTTTTTGTTGATAAAACATCAACTCATTTTTTTCGTTCTGTTCTATAAAATTCCATTCTTTCTTCTTCTTCTCATACCCTCCCTTCTCTTCTTTTTTCCTTCTTCTCCCCTCCTTTGTTCATGTGATATATTTCTTGTGACATCTGATTCACATATTACAAGACTAGCCTACAATATCATTAGATTGTGCTGGGTATGTGGTATGTATCTGCCTTACCTAACCTAATCTTCCTCAGTTAAGAACATGATTCATTTTTTTTCTTCTGACTGAGTAAGTAGAAACCTTATCTGGGAATGGGGCTTCACATGGTTAATCTGTCCTGCTGACACTAGTTCTAAGGTGAAACCTAGGTTATCTGCCCCAACAAAATTTATTAATACAGCTGAAGGTAAATTAGGTCATGTAGGTGGTGGTCTTCATTTCAAAGATTACTCAGCAATGTCCTCAAAAGAAAAACTCACTAAGCTAGGCATCAACCCCTATATCACTAGGTAGGTTGCAAACTGGCTCACAGATAGAACCCGCAGTGTGAAAGTAGCTGATTCCAAGTCAGACTGCTGACTAGTCATGAGTGGAGTCCCACAGGGTTCGGTCCTGGGTCCTCTCCTGTTTGGTATTTACTTGTCTGAAGTCCAAGCCAACATGAAGGGACTCTGGCTGGCAAAGTTCGCAGATGATTGCAAGTTGGGAGCTATTATAAACTCCCAAAGTGATGTTGACATCCTACAGAAAGGCTTCACTGAGACTAACGACTGGTGTTAGAACCATATGCCTTAAGCTCAATGCCAAAAATTGTGTTGTCATCCCCTTTGGGAAAAACCCAGTTCCCATGAATTACCACATCAATGGTAGTCCATTGAACACAAAAGGTGTTATAAGAGATCTGGGAGCACAGGTTGACAGCAACCTCTCTTTTGACCACCACATTGCCACTGTGGTCAGAAAGTCCTTCTATGTGGCACATCTCATTACTAAGGGTTTTGCATCCAGGAAGAAAGAGGTCATTGTCTCCCTCTACTCTTCCCTCATTAGGCCAGTCATTGAGTACAATGCCCCATTTGGCATGTACCTCACTAGACACCTGCAACAACTGGAGAGGCTGCAAAAGTACCTCACAAAGAGGATCCTAGACCTTAAACATTTAACTTATATGGGCAGATTCAAAAACTCCATCTAGTCTCTGTCTCATATTGCCTACTTAGAGGTGATCTCTGTTTGACTTACAAAACCATGTGTGAAACAGCTCTGTTAGAAATGCTTATCTAAAGAAATCCCAATCCCTCCACACCACATGCTCCAGAGACCTTAACCTCATTACCACAATCAACAGAACATGCTGGAGGGGCAGGTTCATAAGCCAGAGACTGCCCATGCTATAGAATAGACTTCCCATACATGTCAAGCAGAGCACCCCACTGACCCTCTTCAAGAGAAATCTTGATGAGTGGATGGGAAATAGATATTTTACCCCAGGGATTACTCCAGTGGCTTTACTCGACAGAGACACTGGGAACTAAGGTCGGGTGGCATGATGCCAGGGTAATCTTATGGGCTAGGCTTGTAAAGGCTCCAGGGCCATTAGCCTAGTGCACACCTATGAACCTATGAACATGCTGGGATAACTTTTCTTTTCATACACTGCATTAAAGGATCCTGGGAAATCAGAAACATCCGTTTGGTGGTTGAACACTGTGGCTCTTAAACATCTTTCTCAGGAGTAGTTAATATTTAATATATGGACTTAGAAAATGGATGTAAAGCTTACATTCAGTCTTCCAATGGAACATACTATAAGGAAAGTTGCTAAGGAAGTTGACTTTTCACCTTTCCTACCGTCAGACATAGTAGTAACAGAATCTAATACATTTAACTACTCAAAGGTAGCAAAGAATCATAGCTATAAGCAACTTCGATTAGAAAGCTTGAGATGGTAATTTGTAGTTCTATTCACCAAAACAGGAACTTAGCCTTTAGACTTAGTGCTGGATAATGGCAAACATATTCAAGGGAAGGAACCGTTATTAGATCACTTTAAAAAATATTTCAAGGACCTATGTAATGGAGCAGCTGACAATCAGAATCAGCTCATTCATGAATTAACCATATTGAAGGAAGAATTGCAGAACAAGCAATTTTCCTAGTTTCGGCAACAGAAATATAAACTGTAATCAAGTATTACAAAAATGGTAAAGTTCCAGGCTATAATGGCCTCCCAAAGGAACCCCACACCTATGTGGTGGAAACTTTATTTTACTTTAAACTGCATTATTTTCACTTATCTCAGAAGTCTGTCATTCATATACTTCTGATCATCTCTCCCTTATACTGGAGGTGCCATGGTGAGGACATAAAGTCCTCTTTTCATGTGTTTTGGTCTTGCACCTATATGAAACATTTCTATACTGAAGCTGAAAATGTATTGCAGATAATCTGGAATGACATCATTCAAATTTACAGGGAATTATTTTGATATCAGACTTCCCTTGTGTGGTCCTAAGTGGGATCATAATATGTTGAGTGGCACTCAATCAGAAACATTTCACCTGCTGTCAGAAAACTAATCATACTCTAACAACCTGAAAGTGTACCCAGAAGGTCCTTCATGAAAAGCAATGGTATAAAAATCAATCAACAATGAAAGAAATGTTTGCTGGTTTGAAAAAACAAAGTGTAAAAACTTGATGACTTACATTCCATAAGTCTGAAAGTATGTGTAGGTCTAAATGCCAAATATGCTAAAGAAGAGGCCCAAAACAGTGGTTAACTTCACTAGAATTTTAACAAATCAGTGCATATATATATATATATATATATATATATATATATATATATATATATATATATATATATATATATACACATATATATATGCCTGGCATATAGGCATTGTCAGACCCCATTCTGGTTTGGCACTTATGTCTCTAATGGATACAGGTAACCTGTAAATGGCTCATCTCCCAGGCCCATGCTTACACTTATCAAAGGTATTAGAGCATCTCAGAGATTTGGGATGAATAGATAGGCTTAAAAAGGCCCTTGTGGTTGTTAGCCTAGTAAACACCTATGAACCTATGAACCTACGAACCTATATGTGTATATATATATATATATATATATATATATATATATATATATATATATATATATATATACATACATGTATGTGTGTGTGTGTATATATATATACATATATAAATATATGTATATGTGTGTGTGTGTGTGTGTGTATATATATATATATATATATATATATATATATATATATATGGGAATCTTCAAGTTCTGTTTTAAAGATAATATCAAACTGAGTATGTATTGTGTATTGTAAATAGGTCCTATTTATTTAGTTATTTAGTTATTTTATTACTGTTTGTTCACTGATGCTGATGAACTCTTTTTCAGGCTCAGTCTGAGGTGATACAGTTTACGCTGCTTAGCATCTGGGATAGCTTCTATCCCACTGAACATTAATCGAACACCGTATGCTTTATATTGTGCTTCTCTTAATGTCCTTCTGCACAACATCCAACCACTTTTATGTCCACTTAGCACAGTATGCATGTAAATGTGGTCCGAAATTTTGCGGAAGGATATTAAGTTATGCACACCTGTAAATGGAGTAACTATACATAATGAATTAAAAATAAGCACACATAAATACATTGAGAATAATCAAGATGCAGTCATAAATTTCAGTTTAAAAATAAGCATGCTGATTAGCAACGTCTGCATGAACCAAACATTTCAATTTAATAATAAATAGGTCAATAAGCAACCTGTACATAATAACATGATTTTAGCACTTTAAGACATCATATGAGTAAACAACTTTTGACGTTGCCATAAATATATATATATATGATTCACAAGATATGAAAGGATTAGATCTTTGGTGTATAGTGGTCTAAGCAGGGTTGTCTGGAGGAGGGAGAGGATGGGGTGAAGCTTATTACCCAGAATAATAGGAGAATCAGTAGGACAAATAAAGAAGAAGAAAGAAGAGTCTAATTTCAGAAGTATCTTGGTAATGTCTTTGGGCAATAAAGTTACTTAACACATTATAATATCTGAATATGTTATAGTAAATGTGAAATGAAAGTATACTTTAAGATTTAGGTTACATTATTTTTCAAGAGACATTAGTATTTAATGTCTTTGAAAAGGTCTTTCATAGGTTGTGTCTTTAAATTTTCTTTATGTTAATAGAAAGAGATGCTCGGATGTTAGGAGGTAACTTTGAGAAACCACTATCTGTGCAGTGGAGTTTGGGATGTTAGCAAGCTGGTGGTAGAGGAGATGAATGACCACAACCTGTACATGGTCATTAGTTTAGTCAGTCTACTGGCAAAAAGTGGAATGAGTCTCGATTCAGTAGTTTAAAGACCCGAGGGTCTATGAGAAGAAATGATCTGTGCTTCATCTGGAGCTGCATAGCCTTTGATGGTGTGATGCAGTGGAGTGTTTAATGTGGGGATACGTTTATGAATCTATACATGTATTGGGTCCAAAATGTATTTTATTTTATTTTGTATTTGTTTACCAGGATAGTTTGACTGGACATCCAAAAGCTCCTTTCAGTAGATACCCTGTGAGAAAAGCATCACAGAATTACACTACTGTTAAATGCAACTGAAAAGTACAGAGAAGAGACATTTTACAAATTATTACATATTCAGACAATGAAATTACTGTGCGTATCCAGTGCAATTGAAAAGTACAGAGAGAGAGAGATAGAGTGACATTTTACAGACTATAAAGTCAATCAGTGAAATGGTACAGATATAAGGAACAGAAAGAAAAAATAATAATTGCTACAATATGCTATAAATGGCATATTCTCTGATAACAAGAATATTTACAATGCTGTTTTAGGTTCATGGTAGCATGCTTCAGTACAGTCATGGGTGGAAAAAAAAAGAAAAAAGTAATTGGTAAATATATGAAGGTGATATGAGCTGTATATACTTTGTGAGGTTTAGGAAAAAGGATGATTATGTGAGCAAGGGATGAAAGTGTTGAAAGTGTGAGAGGATGGTATAGTATAGTGCATGGATAGGCCTGATAAGTTTCTAAATGTTTATGTAACTATATTCTGTTCCTTTTTCTGAAAAATGTATTTATTAAAATTATTTGAAATTATGTCAATAAAAAGTTTGATTATACTAATAAAAGATGTTATTGGAAGTAGATTGAAGCAACAACTTCTATATTATGGGAGCAGTTTTGATTAGGAAATCCATATTCTAGTTGTTGGAGAATGACTCCTTTTCCTATTGCAAATTTTCCTTCAGTTGAGAGGAATTGGATCAGACATTAGTTTGCTTACTTTCTCTTAAAAAGCTTGAAAATGATATTAAAAGCTTCAGGTTTTCAAGGAAATATTTTCTTTCTATAGCTGTATGAAGTTTTTTTTTTTTTTGTTTTCATTGGAAATGACAACTGCAGCCTTCCATTTTAGGCAGTTGACTTATGTTTGTCTTTATCATATGCTTTGTTTTATTTTGAAACATGGAGGATATTGAAATTAGTAGAAGAGGGTAAGTACATATTGCAAGAATGTCCATATTCGTGTCATATTAATGATCAAATGTTAATTCATGTATCTCTTTGTAAGTATAAATCACTGTGTACTGCTTTTAGATTGATAGTCATACTAATTTTCATTGGATGTCTATAAGTGACACTGAAAATTGATTAAGAATGTTTCTGTTTTTACTCATGACTATATCATTCATAATGTAACTACGATATTTAAACTAAGAGTAAAAACAAACTCAGTCAAATATAAATCTACCTTATAGAGATGTGGGGTGGGGGCAGGTGTAAGCCTCCCACATCTCTTAACTTATATATACATTTACTCCAAAATTGCCATACTTCAGAGAAAAGAGAATATCCTGATAAAAATGTAATCTGAAACTTACTATATGTAAGTCGAATCTTTCAGTCTTTAAGTCTCCACACTCTAGGACTTGGCAATGAGAGTTTCAACAACTCACATAGTTATTTACTAAAGATGTCTACAAATGATACCAGTATGCAGTGTCATATCAAAGTAATTAACTAGTTAATCACATATCACTCATTTATCTTATTCTCAGTACTGTCTGAGCCACCCCTACTTCTAAACTCAGGGCATTTTAACTTTTTCATAAGAACAGTCCTTCAGCTTAATGGGGATATAGGACTAGAGTACAGAGCACATTCTCAATGCAGGAAATATCAGAAAAGGCTGCTTAATTCATCTTGAAAACAGTGATGGAATTTCTTTGTTACAAATGTTATTTTGAATAAAGTCTTCTGCATCTTTGCTATGTAATATTCTAGGATCCACA